>NW_026691664.1:0-59413 GCF_020826845.1 Diceros bicornis minor
GGCTAGCCCAGTTGCGCCCTGGCCCCCAAACCCTCTGGTGCCATCTGCCTGTCTCGGCACTTCTGACTCCACAGAGCCTTTCCTACATCTGGGCTGCCTGCCGTGGCAAAGTGCAGGCGTGGGGGTGAGGCCATGGCTTTGTCTTTCCAGGAAAAAATGAGCCCCTGGCCGAAGCAGCAGGCCCAGGCAGAGCCTTGAGCTTGAAGCCCAGTAGGTCTGTGGCCCTCAGGGCCAGAGCAATGCTTTCAAGGCAGGGAAGCGGCCTGCAAGCTGAGTGGGAGTGGGGGAGGGGAGGGAGACAGCTGAAGCCGAGTCCAGAAGGGCGGCGATGGAAGAGCTGCAGCTGGGTCAGAGCCTGGAGGGAGGGCGGGGCCTTCACTGAGGACCCCCCCGCCCCCCGAGGCCAGCCCTAGGCCCCGGCGGTCACGCATGCGCCCTTGGCCTGTGCGGTGTGTGGGGGCTTGAACCCAAGCCCGCAGGGCTCCCGGAGCGGCCAGAGAAAGAAGGGCCCATGGAGAGGTAGGCGAGGTGGGCAGGGGGCGCCACCTTACTCTCCTCAGCTCCCTGAGGGAGAGAGAGAGAGACAGAGACAGAGAGAGAGATCCCTGACCTCTGAGTCTCTGCCTCCACCGCTGGCTGGTGCCAACTCACCGCGCCATCCCACTTCCAGCCATCACCCCCACGCCTGCCCCGGGGCCAGCCCCACCACAGAGAGGCCGGTTGGTTCCTGCTCACCTCTGTGCCGTCCCTTCCCGACCTGACCCCAGTGCAGGGGATAAGCTTCAGACAAGTCTTTCCATGTCCCTCTGCATGACAATAGACTTCCTCCCCTCTCCCATTCCACAGGCCCACCCACCCGGGACATCCACCTTTGTCATTAGCTCAGGAGAGGATGCAAGATGAGAATCTCTGCTATTGTGTGGGGAGACTCAGTTTCCCGGGTTTCCCCCATGGACACATGTTCTTCAGCTGGGTCTGATTTTCTCCAGACAAGCTGTCTTGGGAAGGATTTGGCCAGCCCTAAGAACCTGAAGGGAAAGGGCGGAGGGGGTTCTCTCTCTGCCCCCGACAGCCCCGAGCTGGGTCGGTCCCTCAGACCTGGCCAGGGCAGCCCATCCCCCGGCGCCCTTCCCCGGGGCATCCAAGGGCAGGCTCGGCGCCAGCCCCACCCCGCTCGCCACTGCCCGACCATCGTCCTCCCTCGGGGGGCTGGGCAGGACAGGGACCCGGGTGTGGGAGGCCTCCAGATCTCAGGCCTGGCACACCGTTTACCAGGCTGCTTCCTCCTCTGACGGGGGCCCAGCACACGCCCCAGGAGACTTGGCAGCCGCCCCCAGGGCTCTATCCTCTGGAACTCGTCCCCTTGGAAGGGGCCTGGCCCAGGTGCCAGGTTCGGCTGGTCGGCCAGCCTCCTTTGGAGAAAGCAGGCAAGCCGAGCCAGGCTTGCAGTGGCCCTGGCGGGACACCTGCCACCTCAGGCAGAGGGCCTCCCGCGTGCCCTCCATGGCGGGTTTCTCCCCGGAGCCGTGGCCTGGGCACTAGGAAGGCCGGGCCTCCCCGACTCCCGGGAGGAGGGGCTAGCCCAGTTGCGCCCTGGCCCCCAAACCCTCTGGTGCCATCTGCCTGTCTCGGCACTTCTGACTCCACACAGCCTTTCCTACATCTGGGCTGCCTGCCGTGGCAAAGTGCAGGCGTGGGGTGAGGCCATGGCTTTGTCTTTCCAGGAAAAAATGAGCCCCTGGCCGAAGCAGCAGGCCCAGGCAGAGCCTTGAGCTTGAAGCCCAGTAGGTCTGTGGCCCTCAGGGCCAGAGCAATGCTTTCAAGGCAGGGAAGCGGCCTGCAAGCTGAGTGGGAGTGGGGGAGGGGAGGGAGACAGCTGAAGCCGAGTCCAGAAGGGCGGCGATGGAAGAGCTGCAGCTGGGTCTGAGCCTGGAGGGAGGGCGGGGCCTTCACTGAGGACCCCCCCGCCCCCCGAGGCCAGCCTAGGCCCCGGCGGTCACGCATGCGCCCTTGGCCTGTGCGGTGTGTGGGGGCTTGAACCCAAGCCCGCAGGGCTCCCGGAGCGGCCAGAGAAAGAAGGGCCCATGGAGAGGTAGGCGAGGTGGGCAGGGGGCGCCCACCTTACTCTCCTCAGCTCCCTGAGGGAGAGAGAGAGAGACAGAGACAGAGAGAGAGATCCCTGACCTCTGAGTCTCTGCCTCCACCGCTGGCTGGTGCCAACTCACGCGCCATCCCACTTCCAGCCATCACCCCCACGCCTGCCCCGGGGCCAGCCCCACCACAGAGAGGCCGGTTGGTTCCTGCTCACCTCTGTGCCGTCCCTTCCCGACCTGACCCCAGTGCAGGGGATAAGCTTCAGACAAGTCTTTCCATGTCCCTCTGCATGACAATAGACTTCCTCCCCTCTCCCATTCCACAGGCCCACCCACCCGGGACATCCACCTTTGTCATTAGCTCAGGAGAGGATGCAAGATGAGAATCTCTGCTATTGTGTGGGGAGACTCAGTTTCCGGGTTTCCCCCATGGACACATGTTCTTCAGCTGGGTCTGATTTTCTCCAGACAAGCTGTCTTGGGAAGGATTTGGCCAGCCCTAAGAACCTGAAGGGAAAGGGCGGAGGGGGGTTCTCTCTCTGCCCCCGACAGCCCCGAGCTGGGTCGGTCCCTCAGACCTGGCCAGGGCAGCCCATCCCCCGGCGCCCTTCCCCGGGGCATCCAAGGGCAGGCTCGGCGCCAGCCCCACCCCGCTCGCCACTGCCCGACCATCGTCCTCCCTCGGGGGGCCTGGGCAGGACAGGGACCCGGGTGTGGGAGGCCTCCAGATCTCAGGCCTGGCACACCGTTTACCAGGCTGCTTCCTCCTCTGACGGGGGCCCAGCACACGCCCCAGGAGACTTGGCAGCCGCCCCCAGGGCTCTATCCTCTGGAACTCGTCCCCTTGGAAGGGGCCTGGCCCAGGTGCCAGGTTCGGCTGGTCGGCCAGCCTCCTTTGGAGAAAGCAGGCAAGCCGAGCCAGGCTTGCAGTGGCCCTGGCGTGACACCTGCCACCTCAGGCAGAGGGCCTCCCCGCGTGCCCTCCATGGCGGGTTTCTCCCCGGAGCCGTGGCCTGGGCACTAGGAAGGCGGGCCTCCCCGACTCCCGGGAGGAGGGGCCTAGCCCAGTTGCGCCCTGGCCCCCAAACCCTCTGGTGCCATCTGCCTGTCTCGGCACTTCTGACTCCACACAGCCTTTCCTACATCTGGGCTGCCTGCCGTGGCAAAGTGCAGGCGTGGGGTGAGGCCATGGCTTTGTCTTTCCAGGAAAAAATGAGCCCCTGGCCGAAGCAGCAGGCCCAGGCAGAGCCTTGAGCTTGAAGCCCAGTAGGTCTGTGGCCCTCAGGGCCAGAGCAATGCTTTCAAGGCAGGGAAGCGGCCTGCAAGCTGAGTGGGAGTGGGGGAGGGGAGGGAGACAGCTGAAGCCGAGTCCAGAAGGGCGGCGATGGAAGAGCTGCAGCTGGGTCAGAGCCTGGAGGGAGGGCGGGGGCCTTCACTGAGGACCCCCCCGCCCCCCGAGGCAGCCCTAGGCCCCGGCGGTCGCGCAATGCGCCCTTGGCCTGTGCGGTGTGTGGGGGCTTGAACCCAAGCCCGCAGGGCTCCCGGAGCGGCAGAGAAAGAAGGGCCCATGGAGAGGTAGGCGAGGTGGGCAGGGGGCGCCACCTTACTCTCCTCAGCTCCCTGAGGGAGAGAGAGAGAGACAGAGACAGAGAGAGAGATCCCTGACCTCTGAGTCTCTGCCTCCACCGCTGGCTGGTGCCAACTCACGCGCCATCCCACTTCTAGCCATCACCCCCACGCCTGCCCCGGGGCCAGCCCCACCACAGAGAGGCCGGTTGGTTCCTGCTCACCTCTGTGCCGTCCCTTCCCGACCTGACCCCAGTGCAGGGGATAAGCTTCAGACAAGTCTTTCCATGTCCCTCTGCATGACAATAGACTTCCTCCCCTCTCCCATTCCACAGGCCCACCCACCCGGGACATCCACCTTTGTCATTAGCTCAGGAGAGGATGCAAGATGAGAATCTCTGCTATTGTGTGGGGAGACTCAGTTTCCCGGGTTTCCCCCATGGACACATGTTCTTCAGCTGGGTCTGATTTTCTCCAGACAAGCTGTCTTGGAAGGATTTGGCCAGCCCTAAGAACCTGAAGGGAAAGGGCGGAGGGGGGTTCTCTCTCTGCCCCCGACAGCCCCGAGCTGGGTCGGTCCCTCAGACCTGGCCAGGGGCAGCCCATCCCCCGGCGCCCTTCCCCGGGGCATCCAAGGGCAGGCTCGGCGCCAGCCCCACCCCGCTCGCCACTGCCCGACCATCGTCCTCCCTCGGGGGGCCTGGGCAGGACAGGGACCCGGGTGTGGGAGGCCTCCAGATCTCAGGCCTGGCACACCGTTTACCAGGCTGCTTCCTCCTCTGACGGGGGCCCAGCACACGCCCCAGGAGACTTGGCAGCCGCCCCCAGGGCTCTATCCTCTGGAACTCGTCCCCTTGGAAGGGGCCTGGCCCAGGTGCCAGGTTCGGCTGGTCGGCCAGCCTCCTTTGGAGAAAGCAGGCAAGCCGAGCCAGGCTTGCAGTGGCCCTGGCGTGACACCTGCCACCTCAGGCAGAGGGCCTCCCGCGTGCCCTCCATGGCGGGTTTCTCCCCGGAGCCGTGGCCTGGGCACTAGGAAGGCCGGGCCTCCCCGACTCCCGGGAGGAGGGGCTAGCCCAGTTGCGCCCTGGCCCCCAAACCCTCTGGTGCCATCTGCCTGTCTCGGCACTTCTGACTCCACACAGCCTTTCCTACATCTGGGCTGCCTGCCGTGGCAAAGTGCAGGCGTGGGGTGAGGCCATGGCTTTGTCTTTCCAGGAAAAAATGAGCCCCTGGCCGAAGCAGCAGGCCCAGGCAGAGCCTTGAGCTTGAAGCCCAGTAGGTCTGTGGCCCTCAGGGCCAGAGCAATGCTTTCAAGGCAGGGAAGCGGCCTGCAAGCTGAGTGGGAGTGGGGGAGGGGAGGGAGACAGCTGAAGCCGAGTCCAGAAGGGCGGCGATGGAAGAGCTGCAGCTGGGTCAGAGCCTGGAGGGAGGGCGGGGCCTTCACTGAGGACCCCCCCGCCCCCCGAGGCCAGCCCTAGGCCCCGGCGGTCACGCATGCGCCCTTGGCCTGTGCGGTGTGTGGGGGCTTGAACCCAAGCCCGCAGGGCTCCCGGAGCGGCCAGAGAAAGAAGGGCCCATGGAGAGGTAGGCGAGGTGGGCAGGGGGCGCCACCTTACTCTCCTCAGCTCCTGAGGGAGAGAGAGAGAGACAGAGACAGAGAGAGAGATCCCTGACCTCTGAGTCTCTGCCTCCACCGCTGGCTGGTGCCAACTCACGCGCCATCCCACTTCCAGCCATCACCCCCACGCCTGCCCCGGGGCCAGCCCCACCACAGAGAGGCCGGTTGGTTCTGCTCACCTCTGTGCCGTCCCTTCCCGACCTGACCCCAGTGCAGGGGATAAGCTTCAGACAAGTCTTTCCATGTCCCTCTGCATGACAATAGACTTCCTCCCCTCTCCCATTCCACAGGCCCACCCACCCGGGACATCCACCTTTGTCATTAGCTCAGGAGAGGATGCAGATGAGAATCTCTGCTATTGTGTGGGGAGACTCAGTTTCCCGGGTTTCCCCCATGGACACATGTTCTTCAGCTGGGTCTGATTTTCTCCAGACAAGCTGTCTTGGGAAGGATTTGGCCAGCCCTAAGAACCTGAAGGGAAAGGGCGGAGGGGGGTTCTCTCTCTGCCCCCGACAGCCCCGAGCTGGGTCGGTCCCTCAGACCTGGCAGGGGCAGCCCATCCCCCGGCGCCCTTCCCCGGGGCATCCAAGGGCAGGCTCGGCGCCAGCCCCACCCCCGCTCGCCACTGCCCGACCATCGTCCTCCCTCGGGGGGCCTGGGCAGGACAGGGACCCGGGTGTGGGAGGCTCCAGATCTCAGGCCTGGCACACCGTTTACCAGGCTGCTTCCTCCTCTGACGGGGGCCCAGCACACGCCCCAGGAGACTTGGCAGCCGCCCCCAGGGCTCTATCCTCTGGAACTCGTCCCCTTGGAAGGGGCCTGGCCCAGGTGCCAGGTTCGGCTGGTCGGCCAGCCTCCTTTGGAGAAAGCAGGCAAGCCGAGCCAGGCTTGCAGTGGCCCTGGCGTGACACCTGCCACCTCAGGCAGAGGGCCTCCCGCGTGCCCTCCATGGCGGGTTTCTCCCCGGAGCCGTGGCCTGGGCACTAGGAAGGCCGGGCCCTCCCCGACTCCCGGGAGGAGGGGCTAGCCCAGTTGCGCCCTGGCCCCCAAACCCTCTGGTGCCATCTGCCTGTCTCGGCACTTCTGACTCCACACAGCCTTTCCTACATCTGGGCTGCCTGCCGTGGCAAAGTGCAGGCGTGGGGTGAGGCCATGGCTTTGTCTTTCCAGGAAAAAATGAGCCCCTGGCCGAAGCAGCAGGCCCAGGCAGAGCCTTGAGCTTGAAGCCCAGTAGGTCTGTGGCCCTCAGGGCCAGAGCAATGCTTTCAAGGCAGGGAAGCGGCCTGCAAGCTGAGTGGGAGTGGGGGAGGGGAGGGAGACAGCTGAAGCCGAGTCCAGAAGGGCGGCGATGGAAGAGCTGCAGCTGGGTCAGAGCCTGGAGGGAGGGCGGGGCCTTCACTGAGGACCCCCCCCGCCCCCCGAGGCCAGCCCTAGGCCCCGGCGGTCACGCATGCGCCCTTGGCCTGTGCGGTGTGTGGGGGCTTGAACCCAAGCCCGCAGGGCTCCCGGAGCGGCCAGAGAAAGAAGGGCCCATGGAGAGGTAGGCGAGGTAGGCAGGGGGCGCCACCTTACTCTCCTCAGCTCCCTGAGGGAGAGAGAGAGAGACAGAGACAGAGAGAGAGATCCCTGACCTCTGAGTCTCTGCCTCCACCGCTGGCTGGTGCCAACTCACGCGCCATCCCACTTCCAGCCATCACCCCCACGCCTGCCCCGGGGCCAGCCCCACCACAGAGAGGCCGGTTGGTTCCTGCTCACCTCTGTGCCGTCCCTTCCCGACCTGACCCCAGTGCAGGGGATAAGCTTCAGACAAGTCTTTCCATGTCCCTCTGCATGACAATAGACTTCCTCCCCTCTCCCATTCCACAGGCCCACCCACCCGGGACATCCACCTTTGTCATTAGCTCAGGAGAGGATGCAAGATGAGAATCTCTGCTATTGTGTGGGGAGACTCAGTTTCCCGGGTTTCCCCCATGGACACATGTTCTTCAGCTGGGTCTGATTTTCTCCAGACAAGCTGTCTTGGGAAGGATTTGGCCAGCCCTAAGAACCTGAAGGGAAAGGGCGGAGGGGGGTTCTCTCTCTGCCCCCGACAGCCCCGAGCTGGGTCGGTCCCTCAGACCTGGCCAGGGGCATCCCATCCCCCGGCGCCCTTCCCCGGGGCATCCAAGGGCAGGCTCGGCGCCAGCCCCACCCCGCTCGCCACTGCCCGACCATCGTCCTCCCTCGGGGGGCCTGGGCAGGACAGGGACCCGGGTGTGGGAGGCCTCCAGATCTCAGGCCTGGCACACCGTTTACCAGGCTGCTTCCTCCTCTGACGGGGGCCCAGCACACGCCCCAGGAGACTTGGCAGCCGCCCCCAGGGCTCTATCCTCTGGAACTCGTCCCCTTGGAAGGGGCCTGGCCCAGGTGCCAGGTTCGGCTGGTCGGCCAGCCTCCTTTGGAGAAAGCAGGCAAGCCGAGCCAGGCTTGCAGTGGCCCTGGCGTGACACCTGCCACCTCAGGCAGAGGGCCTCCCGCGTGCCCTCCATGGCGGGTTTCTCCCCGGAGCCGTGGCCTGGGCACTAGGAAGGCCGGGCCTCCCCGACTCCCGGGAGGAGGGGCTAGCCCAGTTGCGCCCTGGCCCCCAAACCCTCTGGTGCCATCTGCCTGTCTCGGCACTTCTGACTCCACACAGCCTTTCCTACATCTGGGCTGCCTGCCGTGGCAAAGTGCAGGCGTGGGGTGAGGCCATGGCTTTGTCTTTCCAGGAAAAAATGAGCCCCTGGCCGAAGCAGCAGGCCCAGGCAGAGCCTTGAGCTTGAAGCCCAGTAGGTCTGTGGCCCTCAGGGCCAGAGCAATGCTTTCAAGGCAGGGAAGCGGCCTGCAAGCTGAGTGGGAGTGGGGGAGGGGAGGGAGACAGCTGAAGCCGAGTCCAGAAGGGCGGCGATGGAAGAGCTGCAGCTGGGTCAGAGCCTGGAGGGAGGGCGGGGCCTTCACTGAGGACCCCCCCGCCCCCCGAGGCCAGCCCTAGGCCCCGGCGGTCACGCATGCGCCCTTGGCCTGTGCGGTGTGTGGGGGCTTGAACCCAAGCCCGCAGGGCTCCCGGAGCGGCCAGAGAAAGAAGGGCCCATGGAGAGGTAGGCGAGGTGGGCAGGGGGCGCCACCTTACTCTCCTCAGCTCCCTGAGGGAGAGAGAGAGAGACAGAGACAGAGAGAGAGATCCCTGACCTCTGAGTCTCTGCCTCCACCGCTGGCTGGTGCCAACTCACGCGCCATCCCACTTCCAGCCATCACCCCCACGCCTGCCCCGGGGCCAGCCCCACCACAGAGAGGCCGGTTGGTTCCTGCTCACCTCTGTGCCGTCCCTTCCCGACCTGACCCCAGTGCAGGGGATAAGCTTCAGACAAGTCTTTCCATGTCCCTCTGCATGACAATAGACTTCCTCCCCTCTCCCATTCCACAGGCCCACCCACCCGGGACATCCACCTTTGTCATTAGCTCAGGAGAGGATGCAAGATGAGAATCTCTGCTATTGTGTGGGGAGACTCAGTTTCCCGGGTTTCCCCCATGGACACATGTTCTTCAGCTGGGTCTGATTTTCTCCAGACAAGCTGTCTTGGGAAGGATTTGGCCAGCCCTAAGAACCTGAAGGGAAAGGGCGGAGGGGGGTTCTCTCTCTGCCCCCGACAGCCCCGAGCTGGGTCGGTCCCTCAGACCTGGCCAGGGGCAGCCCATCCCCCGGCGCCCTTCCCCGGGGCATCCAAGGGCAGGCTCGGCGCCAGCCCCACCCCGCTCGCCACTGCCCGACCATCGTCCTCCCTCGGGGGGCCTGGGCAGGACAGGGACCCGGCTGTGGGAGGCCTCCAGATCTCAGGCCTGGCACACCGTT
Organism: Diceros bicornis minor; assembly: GCF_020826845.1. NCBI lineage: Eukaryota > Metazoa > Chordata > Mammalia > Perissodactyla > Rhinocerotidae > Diceros > Diceros bicornis. The sequence continues at coordinate 9,146 of NW_026691664.1, forward strand.
TACCAGGCTGCTTCCTCCTCTGACGGGGGCCCAGCACACGCCCCAGGAGACTTGGCAGCCGCCCCCAGGGCTCTATCCTCTGGAACTCGTCCCCTTGGAAGGGGCCTGGCCCAGGTGCCAGGTTCGGCTGGTCGGCCAGCCTCCTTTGGAGAAAGCAGGCAAGCCGAGCCAGGCTTGCAGTGGCCCTGGCGTGACACCTGCCACCTCAGGCAGAGGGCCTCCCGCGTGCCCTCCATGGCGGGTTTCTCCCCGGAGCCGTGGCCTGGGCACTAGGAAGGCCGGGCCTCCCCGACTCCCGGGAGGAGGGGCTAGCCCAGTTGCGCCCTGGCCCCCAAACCCTCTGGTGCCATCTGCCTGTCTCGGCACTTCTGACTCCACACAGCCTTTCCTACATCTGGGCTGCCTGCCGTGGCAAAGTGCAGGCGTGGGGTGAGGCCATGGCTTTGTCTTTCCAGGAAAAAATGAGCCCCTGGCCGAAGCAGCAGGCCCAGGCAGAGCCTTGAGCTTGAAGCCCAGTAGGTCTGTGGCCCTCAGGGCCAGAGCAATGCTTTCAAGGCAGGGAAGCGGCCTGCAAGCTGAGTGGGAGTGGGGGAGGGGAGGGAGACAGCTGAAGCCGAGTCCAGAAGGGCGGCGATGGAAGAGCTGCAGCTGGGTCAGAGCCTGGAGGGAGGGCGGGGCCTTCACTGAGGACCCCCCCGCCCGCCGAGGCCAGCCCTAGGCCCCGGCGGTCGCGCATGCGCCCTTGGCCTGTGCGGTGTGTGGGGGCTTGAACCCAAGCCCGCAGGGCTCCCGGAGCGGCCAGAGAAAGAAGGGCCCATGGAGAGGTAGGCGAGGTGGGCAGGGGGCGCCACCTTACTCTCCTCAGCTCCCTGAGGGAGAGAGAGAGAGACAGAGACAGAGAGAGAGATCCCTGACCTCTGAGTCTCTGCCTCCACCGCTGGCTGGTGCCAACTCACGCGCCATCCCACTTCCAGCCATCACCCCCACGCCTGCCCCGGGGCCAGCCCCACCACAGAGAGGCCGGTTGGTTCCTGCTCACCTCTGTGCCGTCCCTTCCCGACCTGACCCCAGTGCAGGGGATAAGCTTCAGACAAGTCTTTCCATGTCCCTCTGCATGACAATAGACTTCCTCCCCTCTCCCATTCCACAGGCCCACCCACCCGGGACATCCACCTTTGTCATTAGCTCAGGAGAGGATGCAAGATGAGAATCTCTGCTATTGTGTGGGGAGACTCAGTTTCCCGGGTTTCCCCCATGGACACATGTTCTTCAGCTGGGTCTGATTTTCTCCAGACAAGCTGTCTTGGGAAGGATTTGGCCAGCCCTAAGAACCTGAAGGGAAAGGGCGGAGGGGGGTTCTCTCTCTGCCCCCGACAGCCCCGAGCTGGGTCGGTCCCTCAGACCTGGCCAGGGGCAGCCCATCCCCCGGCGCCCTTCCCCGGGGCATCCAAGGGCAGGCTCGGCGCCAGCCCCACCCCGCTCGCCACTGCCCGACCATCGTCCTCCCTCGGGGGGCCTGGGCAGGACAGGGACCCGGGTGTGGGAGGCCTCCAGATCTCAGGCCTGGCACACCGTTTACCAGGCTGCTTCCTCCTCTGACGGGGGCCCAGCACACGCCCCAGGAGACTTGGCAGCCGCCCCCAGGGCTCTATCCTCTGGAACTCGTCCCCTTGGAAGGGGCCTGGCCCAGGTGCCAGGTTCGGCTGGTCGGCCAGCCTCCTTTGGAGAAAGCAGGCAAGCCGAGCCAGGCTTGCAGTGGCCCTGGCGTGACACCTGCCACCTCAGGCAGAGGGCCTCCCGCGTGCCCTCCATGGCGGGTTTCTCCCCGGAGCCGTGGCCTGGGCACTAGGAAGGCCGGGCCTCCCCGACTCCCGGGAGGAGGGGCTAGCCCAGTTGCGCCCTGGCCCCCAAACCCTCTGGTGCCATCTGCCTGTCTCGGCACTTCTGACTCCACACAGCCTTTCCTACATCTGGGCTGCCTGCCGTGGCAAAGTGCAGGCGTGGGGTGAGGCCATGGCTTTGTCTTTCCAGGAAAAAATGAGCCCCTGGCCGAAGCAGCAGGCCCAGGCAGAGCCTTGAGCTTGAAGCCCAGTAGGTCTGTGGCCCTCAGGGCCAGAGCAATGCTTTCAAGGCAGGGAAGCGGCCTGCAAGCTGAGTGGGAGTGGGGGAGGGGAGGGAGACAGCTGAAGCCGAGTCCAGAAGGGCGGCGATGGAAGAGCTGCAGCTGGGTCAGAGCCTGGAGGGAGGGCGGGGTCTTCACTGAGGACCCCCCCGCCCCCCGAGGCCAGCCCTAGGCCCCGGCGGTCACGCATGCGCCCTTGGCCTGTGCGGTGTGTGGGGGCTTGAACCCAAGCCCGCAGGGCTCCCGGAGCGGCCAGAGAAAGAAGGGCCCATGGAGAGGTAGGCGAGGTGGGCAGGGGGCGCCACCTTACTCTCCTCAGCTCCCTGAGGGAGAGAGAGAGAGACAGAGACAGAGAGAGAGATCCCTGACCTCTGAGTCTCTGCCTCCACCGCTGGCTGGTGCCAACTCACGCGCCATCCCACTTCCAGCCATCACCCCCACGCCTGCCCCGGGGCCAGCCCCACCACAGAGAGGCCGGTTGGTTCCTGCTCACCTCTGTGCCGTCCCTTCCCGACCTGACCCCAGTGCAGGGGATAAGCTTCAGACAAGTCTTTCCATGTCCCTCTGCATGACAATAGACTTCCTCCCCTCTCCCATTCCACAGGCCCACCCACCCGGGACATCCACCTTTGTCATTAGCTCAGGAGAGGATGCAAGATGAGAATCTCTGCTATTGTGTGGGGAGACTCAGTTTCCCGGGTTTCCCCCATGGACACATGTTCTTCAGCTGGGTCTGATTTTCTCCAGACAAGCTGTCTTGGGAAGGATTTGGCCAGCCCTAAGAACCTGAAGGGAAAGGGCGGAGGGGGGTTCTCTCTCTGCCCCCGACAGCCCCGAGCTGGGTCGGTCCCTCAGACCTGGCCAGGGGCAGCCCATCCCCCGGCGCCCTTCCCCGGGGCATCCAAGGGCAGGCTCGGCGCCAGCCCCACCCCGCTCGCCACTGCCCGACCATCGTCCTCCCTCGGGGGGCCTGGGCAGGACAGGGACCCGGCTGTGGGAGGCCTCCAGATCTCAGGCCTGGCACACCGTTTACCAGGCTGCTTCCTCCTCTGACGGGGGCCCAGCACACGCCCCAGGAGACTTGGCAGCCGCCCCCAGGGCTCTATCCTCTGGAACTCGTCCCCTTGGAAGGGGCCTGGCCCAGGTGCCAGGTTCGGCTGGTCGGCCAGCCTCCTTTGGAGAAAGCAGGCAAGCCGAGCCAGGCTTGCAGTGGCCCTGGCGTGACACCTGCCACCTCAGGCAGAGGGCCTCCCGCGTGCCCTCCATGGCGGGTTTCTCCCCGGAGCCGTGGCCTGGGCACTAGGAAGGCCGGGCCTCCCCGACTCCCGGGAGGAGGGGCTAGCCCAGTTGCGCCCTGGCCCCCAAACCCTCTGGTGCCATCTGCCTGTCTCGGCACTTCTGACTCCACACAGCCTTTCCTACATCTGGGCTGCCTGCCGTGGCAAAGTGCAGGCGTGGGGTGAGGCCATGGCTTTGTCTTTCCAGGAAAAAATGAGCCCCTGGCCGAAGCAGCAGGCCCAGGCAGAGCCTTGAGCTTGAAGCCCAGTAGGTCTGTGGCCCTCAGGGCCAGAGCAATGCTTTCAAGGCAGGGAAGCGGCCTGCAAGCTGAGTGGGAGTGGGGGAGGGGAGGGAGACAGCTGAAGCCGAGTCCAGAAGGGCGGCGATGGAAGAGCTGCAGCTGGGTCAGAGCCTGGAGGGAGGGCGGGGCCTTCACTGAGGACCCCCCCGCCCCCCGAGGCCAGCCCTAGGCCCCGGCGGTCACGCATGCGCCCTTGGCCTGTGCGGTGTGTGGGGGCTTGAACCCAAGCCCGCAGGGCTCCCGGAGCGGCCAGAGAAAGAAGGGCCCATGGAGAGGTAGGCGAGGTGGGCAGGGGGCGCCACCTTACTCTCCTCAGCTCCCTGAGGGAGAGAGAGAGAGACAGAGACAGAGAGAGAGATCCCTGACCTCTGAGTCTCTGCCTCCACCGCTGGCTGGTGCCAACTCACGCGCCATCCCACTTCCAGCCATCACCCCCACGCCTGCCCCGGGGCCAGCCCCACCACAGAGAGGCCGGTTGGTTCCTGCTCACCTCTGTGCCGTCCCTTCCCGACCTGACCCCAGTGCAGGGGATAAGCTTCAGACAAGTCTTTCCATGTCCCTCTGCATGACAATAGACTTCCTCCCCTCTCCCATTCCACAGGCCCACCCACCCGGGACATCCACCTTTGTCATTAGCTCAGGAGAGGATGCAAGATGAGAATCTCTGCTATTGTGTGGGGAGACTCAGTTTCCCGGGTTTCCCCCATGGACACATGTTCTTCAGCTGGGTCTGATTTTCTCCAGACAAGCTGTCTTGGGAAGGATTTGGCCAGCCCTAAGAACCTGAAGGGAAAGGGCGGAGGGGGGTTCTCTCTCTGCCCCCGACAGCCCCGAGCTGGGTCGGTCCCTCAGACCTGGCCAGGGGCAGCCCATCCCCCGGCGCCCTTCCCCGGGGCATCCAAGGGCAGGCTCGGCGCCAGCCCCACCCCGCTCGCCACTGCCCGACCATCGTCCTCCCTCGGGGGGCCTGGGCAGGACAGGGACCCGGGTGTGGGAGGCCTCCAGATCTCAGGCCTGGCACACCGTTTACCAGGCTGCTTCCTCCTCTGACGGGGGCCCAGCACACGCCCCAGGAGACTTGGCAGCCGCCCCCAGGGCTCTATCCTCTGGAACTCGTCCCCTTGGAAGGGGCCTGGCCCAGGTGCCAGGTTCGGCTGGTCGGCCAGCCTCCTTTGGAGAAAGCAGGCAAGCCGAGCCAGGCTTGCAGTGGCCCTGGCGTGACACCTGCCACCTCAGGCAGAGGGCCTCCCGCGTGCCCTCCATGGCGGGTTTCTCCCCGGAGCCGTGGCCTGGGCACTAGGAAGGCCGGGCCTCCCCGACTCCCGGGAGGAGGGGCTAGCCCAGTTGCGCCCTGGCCCCCAAACCCTCTGGTGCCATCTGCCTGTCTCGGCACTTCTGACTCCACACAGCCTTTCCTACATCTGGGCTGCCTGCCGTGGCAAAGTGCAGGCGTGGGGTGAGGCCATGGCTTTGTCTTTCCAGGAAAAAATGAGCCCCTGGCCGAAGCAGCAGGCCCAGGCAGAGCCTTGAGCTTGAAGCCCAGTAGGTCTGTGGCCCTCAGGGCCAGAGCAATGCTTTCAAGGCAGGGAAGCGGCCTGCAAGCTGAGTGGGAGTGGGGGAGGGGAGGGAGACAGCTGAAGCCGAGTCCAGAAGGGCGGCGATGGAAGAGCTGCAGCTGGGTCAGAGCCTGGAGGGAGGGCGGGGCCTTCACTGAGGACCCCCCCGCCCCCCGAGGCCAGCCCTAGGCCCCGGCGGTCACGCATGCGCCCTTGGCCTGTGCGGTGTGTGGGGGCTTGAACCCAAGCCCGCAGGGCTCCCGGAGCGGCCAGAGAAAGAAGGGCCCATGGAGAGGTAGGCGAGGTGGGCAGGGGGCGCCACCTTACTCTCCTCAGCTCCCTGAGGGAGAGAGAGAGAGACAGAGACAGAGAGAGAGATCCCTGACCTCTGAGTCTCTGCCTCCACCGCTGGCTGGTGCCAACTCACGCGCCATCCCACTTCCAGCCATCACCCCCACGCCTGCCCCGGGGCCAGCCCCACCACAGAGAGGCCGGTTGGTTCCTGCTCACCTCTGTGCCGTCCCTTCCCGACCTGACCCCAGTGCAGGGGATAAGCTTCAGACAAGTCTTTCCATGTCCCTCTGCATGACAATAGACTTCCTCCCCTCTCCCATTCCACAGGCCCACCCACCCGGGACATCCACCTTTGTCATTAGCTCAGGAGAGGATGCAAGATGAGAATCTCTGCTATTGTGTGGGGAGACTCAGTTTCCCGGGTTTCCCCCATGGACACATGTTCTTCAGCTGGGTCTGATTTTCTCCAGACAAGCTGTCTTGGGAAGGATTTGGCCAGCCCTAAGAACCTGAAGGGAAAGGGCGGAGGGGGGTTCTCTCTCTGCCCCCGACAGCCCCGAGCTGGGTCGGTCCCTCAGACCTGGCCAGGGGCAGCCCATCCCCCGGCGCCCTTCCCCGGGGCATCCAAGGGCAGGCTCGGCGCCAGCCCCACCCCGCTCGCCACTGCCCGACCATCGTCCTCCCTCGGGGGGCCTGGGCAGGACAGGGACCCGGGTGTGGGAGGCCTCCAGATCTCAGGCCTGGCACACCGTTTACCAGGCTGCTTCCTCCTCTGACGGGGGCCCAGCACACGCCCCAGGAGACTTGGCAGCCGCCCCCAGGGCTCTATCCTCTGGAACTCGTCCCCTTGGAAGGGGCCTGGCCCAGGTGCCAGGTTCGGCTGGTCGGCCAGCCTCCTTTGGAGAAAGCAGGCAAGCCGAGCCAGGCTTGCAGTGGCCCTGGCGTGACACCTGCCACCTCAGGCAGAGGGCCTCCCGCGTGCCCTCCATGGCGGGTTTCTCCCCGGAGCCGTGGCCTGGGCACTAGGAAGGCCGGGCCTCCCCGACTCCCGGGAGGAGGGGCTAGCCCAGTTGCGCCCTGGCCCCCAAACCCTCTGGTGCCATCTGCCTGTCTCGGCACTTCTGACTCCACACAGCCTTTCCTACATCTGGGCTGCCTGCCGTGGCAAAGTGCAGGCGTGGGGTGAGGCCATGGCTTTGTCTTTCCAGGAAAAAATGAGCCCCTGGCCGAAGCAGCAGGCCCAGGCAGAGCCTTGAGCTTGAAGCCCAGTAGGTCTGTGGCCCTCAGGGCCAGAGCAATGCTTTCAAGGCAGGGAAGCGGCCTGCAAGCTGAGTGGGAGTGGGGGAGGGGAGGGAGACAGCTGAAGCCGAGTCCAGAAGGGCGGCGATGGAAGAGCTGCAGCTGGGTCAGAGCCTGGAGGGAGGGCGGGGCCTTCACTGAGGACCCCCCCGCCCCCCGAGGCCAGCCCTAGGCCCCGGCGGTCACGCATGCGCCCTTGGCCTGTGCGGTGTGTGGGGGCTTGAACCCAAGCCCGCAGGGCTCCCGGAGCGGCCAGAGAAAGAAGGGCCCATGGAGAGGTAGGCGAGGTGGGCAGGGGGCGCCACCTTACTCTCCTCAGCTCCCTGAGGGAGAGAGAGAGAGACAGAGACAGAGAGAGAGATCCCTGACCTCTGAGTCTCTGCCTCCACCGCTGGCTGGTGCCAACTCACGCGCCATCCCACTTCCAGCCATCACCCCCACGCCTGCCCCGGGGCCAGCCCCACCACAGAGAGGCCGGTTGGTTCCTGCTCACCTCTGTGCCGTCCCTTCCCGACCTGACCCCAGTGCAGGGGATAAGCTTCAGACAAGTCTTTCCATGTCCCTCTGCATGACAATAGACTTCCTCCCCTCTCCCATTCCACAGGCCCACCCACCCGGGACATCCACCTTTGTCATTAGCTCAGGAGAGGATGCAAGATGAGAATCTCTGCTATTGTGTGGGGAGACTCAGTTTCCCGGGTTTCCCCCATGGACACATGTTCTTCAGCTGGGTCTGATTTTCTCCAGACAAGCTGTCTTGGGAAGGATTTGGCCAGCCCTAAGAACCTGAAGGGAAAGGGCGGAGGGGGGTTCTCTCTCTGCCCCCGACAGCCCCGAGCTGGGTCGGTCCCTCAGACCTGGCCAGGGGCAGCCCATCCCCCGGCGCCCTTCCCCGGGGCATCCAAGGGCAGGCTCGGCGCCAGCCCCACCCCGCTCGCCACTGCCCGACCATCGTCCTCCCTCGGGGGGCCTGGGCAGGACAGGGACCCGGCTGTGGGAGGCCTCCAGATCTCAGGCCTGGCACACCGTTTACCAGGCTGCTTCCTCCTCTGACGGGGGCCCAGCACACGCCCCAGGAGACTTGGCAGCCGCCCCCAGGGCTCTATCCTCTGGAACTCGTCCCCTTGGAAGGGGCCTGGCCCAGGTGCCAGGTTCGGCTGGTCGGCCAGCCTCCTTTGGAGAAAGCAGGCAAGCCGAGCCAGGCTTGCAGTGGCCCTGGCGTGACACCTGCCACCTCAGGCAGAGGGCCTCCCGCGTGCCCTCCATGGCGGGTTTCTCCCCGGAGCCGTGGCCTGGGCACTAGGAAGGCCGGGCCTCCCCGACTCCCGGGAGGAGGGGCTAGCCCAGTTGCGCCCTGGCCCCCAAACCCTCTGGTGCCATCTGCCTGTCTCGGCACTTCTGACTCCACACAGCCTTTCCTACATCTGGGCTGCCTGCCGTGGCAAAGTGCAGGCGTGGGGTGAGGCCATGGCTTTGTCTTTCCAGGAAAAAATGAGCCCCTGGCCGAAGCAGCAGGCCCAGGCAGAGCCTTGAGCTTGAAGCCCAGTAGGTCTGTGGCCCTCAGGGCCAGAGCAATGCTTTCAAGGCAGGGAAGCGGCCTGCAAGCTGAGTGGGAGTGGGGGAGGGGAGGGAGACAGCTGAAGCCGAGTCCAGAAGGGCGGCGATGGAAGAGCTGCAGCTGGGTCAGAGCCTGGAGGGAGGGCGGGGCCTTCACTGAGGACCCCCCCGCCCCCCGAGGCCAGCCCTAGGCCCCGGCGGTCACGCATGCGCCCTTGGCCTGTGCGGTGTGTGGGGGCTTGAACCCAAGCCCGCAGGGCTCCCGGAGCGGCCAGAGAAAGAAGGGCCCATGGAGAGGTAGGCGAGGTGGGCAGGGGGCGCCACCTTACTCTCCTCAGCTCCCTGAGGGAGAGAGAGAGAGACAGAGACAGAGAGAGAGATCCCTGACCTCTGAGTCTCTGCCTCCACCGCTGGCTGGTGCCAACTCACGCGCCATCCCACTTCCAGCCATCACCCCCACGCCTGCCCCGGGGCCAGCCCCACCACAGAGAGGCTGGTTGGTTCCTGCTCACCTCTGTGCCGTCCCTTCCCGACCTGACCCCAGTGCAGGGGATAAGCTTCAGACAAGTCTTTCCATGTCCCTCTGCATGACAATAGACTTCCTCCCCTCTCCCATTCCACAGGCCCACCCACCCGGGACATCCACCTTTGTCATTAGCTCAGGAGAGGATGCAAGATGAGAATCTCTGCTATTGTGTGGGGAGACTCAGTTTCCCGGGTTTCCCCCATGGACACATGTTCTTCAGCTGGGTCTGATTTTCTCCAGACAAGCTGTCTTGGGAAGGATTTGGCCAGCCCTAAGAACCTGAAGGGAAAGGGCGGAGGGGGGTTCTCTCTCTGCCCCCGACAGCCCCGAGCTGGGTCGGTCCCTCAGACCTGGCCAGGGGCAGCCCATCCCCCGGCGCCCTTCCCCGGGGCATCCAAGGGCAGGCTCGGCGCCAGCCCCACCCCGCTCGCCACTGCCCGACCATCGTCCTCCCTCGGGGGGCCTGGGCAGGACAGGGACCCGGCTGTGGGAGGCCTCCAGATCTCAGGCCTGGCACACCGTTTACCAGGCTGCTTCCTCCTCTGACGGGGGCCCAGCACACGCCCCAGGAGACTTGGCAGCCGCCCCCAGGGCTCTATCCTCTGGAACTCGTCCCCTTGGAAGGGGCCTGGCCCAGGTGCCAGGTTCGGCTGGTCGGCCAGCCTCCTTTGGAGAAAGCAGGCAAGCCGAGCCAGGCTTGCAGTGGCCCTGGCGTGACACCTGCCACCTCAGGCAGAGGGCCTCCCGCGTGCCCTCCATGGCGGGTTTCTCCCCGGAGCCGTGGCCTGGGCACTAGGAAGGCCGGGCCTCCCCGACTCCCGGGAGGAGGGGCTAGCCCAGTTGCGCCCTGGCCCCCAAACCCTCTGGTGCCATCTGCCTGTCTCGGCACTTCTGACTCCACACAGCCTTTCCTACATCTGGGCTGCCTGCCGTGGCAAAGTGCAGGCGTGGGGTGAGGCCATGGCTTTGTCTTTCCAGGAAAAAATGAGCCCCTGGCCGAAGCAGCAGGCCCAGGCAGAGCCTTGAGCTTGAAGCCCAGTAGGTCTGTGGCCCTCAGGGCCAGAGCAATGCTTTCAAGGCAGGGAAGCGGCCTGCAAGCTGAGTGGGAGTGGGGGAGGGGAGGGAGACAGCTGAAGCCGAGTCCAGAAGTGCGGCGATGGAAGAGCTGCAGCTGGGTCAGAGCCTGGAGGGAGGGTGGGGCCTTCACTGAGGACCCCCCCGCCCCCCGAGGCCAGCCCTAGGCCCCGGCGGTCACGCATGCGCCCTTGGCCTGTGCGGTGTGTGGGGGCTTGAACCCAAGCCCGCAGGGCTCCCGGAGCGGCCAGAGAAAGAAGGGCCCATGGAGAGGTAGGCGAGGTGGGCAGGGGGCGCCACCTTACTCTCCTCAGCTCCCTGAGGGAGAGAGAGAGAGACAGAGACAGAGAGAGAGATCCCTGACCTCTGAGTCTCTGCCTCCACCGCTGGCTGGTGCCAACTCACGCGCCATCCCACTTCCAGCCATCACCCCCACGCCTGCCCCGGGGCCAGCCCCACCACAGAGAGGCCGGTTGGTTCCTGCTCACCTCTGTGCCGTCCCTTCCCGACCTGACCCCAGTGCAGGGGATAAGCTTCAGACAAGTCTTTCCATGTCCCTCTGCATGACAATAGACTTCCTCCCCTCTCCCATTCCACAGGCCCACCCACCCGGGACATCCACCTTTGTCATTAGCTCAGGAGAGGATGCAAGATGAGAATCTCTGCTATTGTGTGGGGAGACTCAGTTTCCCGGGTTTCCCCCATGGACACATGTTCTTCAGCTGGGTCTGATTTTCTCCAGACAAGCTGTCTTGGGAAGGATTTGGCCAGCCCTAAGAACCTGAAGGGAAAGGGCGGAGGGGGGTTCTCTCTCTGCCCCCGACAGCCCCGAGCTGGGTCGGTCCCTCAGACCTGGCCAGGGGCAGCCCATCCCCCGGCGCCCTTCCCCGGGGCATCCAAGGGCAGGCTCGGCGCCAGCCCCACCCCGCTCGCCACTGCCCGACCATCGTCCTCCCTCGGGGGGCCTGGGCAGGACAGGGACCCGGCTGTGGGAGGCCTCCAGATCTCAGGCCTGGCACACCGTTTACCAGGCTGCTTCCTCCTCTGACGGGGGCCCAGCACACGCCCCAGGAGACTTGGCAGCCGCCCCCAGGGCTCTATCCTCTGGAACTCGTCCCCTTGGAAGGGGCCTGGCCCAGGTGCCAGGTTCGGCTGGTCGGCCAGCCTCCTTTGGAGAAAGCAGGCAAGCCGAGCCAGGCTTGCAGTGGCCCTGGCGTGACACCTGCCACCTCAGGCAGAGGGCCTCCCGCGTGCCCTCCATGGCGGGTTTCTCCCCGGAGCCGTGGCCTGGGCACTAGGAAGGCCGGGCCTCCCCGACTCCCGGGAGGAGGGGCTAGCCCAGTTGCGCCCTGGCCCCCAAACCCTCTGGTGCCATCTGCCTGTCTCGGCACTTCTGACTCCACACAGCCTTTCCTACATCTGGGCTGCCTGCCGTGGCAAAGTGCAGGCGTGGGGTGAGGCCATGGCTTTGTCTTTCCAGGAAAAAATGAGCCCCTGGCCGAAGCAGCAGGCCCAGGCAGAGCCTTGAGCTTGAAGCCCAGTAGGTCTGTGGCCCTCAGGGCCAGAGCAATGCTTTCAAGGCAGGGAAGCGGCCTGCAAGCTGAGTGGGAGTGGGGGAGGGGAGGGAGACAGCTGAAGCCGAGTCCAGAAGGGCGGCGATGGAAGAGCTGCAGCTGGGTCAGAGCCTGGAGGGAGGGCGGGGCCTTCACTGAGGACCCCCCTGCCCCCCGAGGCCAGCCCTAGGCCCCGGCGGTCACGCATGCGCCCTTGGCCTGTGCGGTGTGTGGGGGCTTGAACCCAAGCCCGCAGGGCTCCCGGAGCGGCCAGAGAAAGAAGGGCCCATGGAGAGGTAGGCGAGGTGGGCAGGGGGCGCCACCTTACTCTCCTCAGCTCCCTGAGGGAGAGAGAGAGAGACAGAGACAGAGAGAGAGATCCCTGACCTCTGAGTCTCTGCCTCCACCGCTGGCTGGTGCCAACTCACGCGCCATCCCACTTCCAGCCATCACCCCCACGCCTGCCCCGGGGCCAGCCCCACCACAGAGAGGCTGGTTGGTTCCTGCTCACCTCTGTGCCGTCCCTTCCCGACCTGACCCCAGTGCAGGGGATAAGCTTCAGACAAGTCTTTCCATGTCCCTCTGCATGACAATAGACTTCCTCCCCTCTCCCATTCCACAGGCCCACCCACCCGGGACATCCACCTTTGTCATTAGCTCAGGAGAGGATGCAAGATGAGAATCTCTGCTATTGTGTGGGGAGACTCAGTTTCCCGGGTTTCCCCCATGGACACATGTTCTTCAGCTGGGTCTGATTTTCTCCAGACAAGCTGTCTTGGGAAGGATTTGGCCAGCCCTAAGAACCTGAAGGGAAAGGGCGGAGGGGGGTTCTCTCTCTGCCCCCGACAGCCCCGAGCTGGGTCGGTCCCTCAGACCTGGCCAGGGGCAGCCCATCCCCCGGCGCCCTTCCCCGGGGCATCCAAGGGCAGGCTCGGCGCCAGCCCCACCCCGCTCGCCACTGCCCGACCATCGTCCTCCCTCGGGGGGCCTGGGCAGGACAGGGACCCGGCTGTGGGAGGCCTCCAGATCTCAGGCCTGGCACACCGTTTACCAGGCTGCTTCCTCCTCTGACGGGGGCCCAGCACACGCCCCAGGAGACTTGGCAGCCGCCCCCAGGGCTCTATCCTCTGGAACTCGTCCCCTTGGAAGGGGCCTGGCCCAGGTGCCAGGTTCGGCTGGTCGGCCAGCCTCCTTTGGAGAAAGCAGGCAAGCCGAGCCAGGCTTGCAGTGGCCCTGGCGTGACACCTGCCACCTCAGGCAGAGGGCCTCCCGCGTGCCCTCCATGGCGGGTTTCTCCCCGGAGCCGTGGCCTGGGCACTAGGAAGGCCGGGCCTCCCCGACTCCCGGGAGGAGGGGCTAGCCCAGTTGCGCCCTGGCCCCCAAACCCTCTGGTGCCATCTGCCTGTCTCGGCACTTCTGACTCCACAGAGCCTTTCCTACATCTGGGCTGCCTGCCGTGGCAAAGTGCAGGCGTGGGGTGAGGCCATGGCTTTGTCTTTCCAGGAAAAAATGAGCCCCTGGCCGAAGCAGCAGGCCCAGGCAGAGCCTTGAGCTTGAAGCCCAGTAGGTCTGTGGCCCTCAGGGCCAGAGCAATGCTTTCAAGGCAGGGAAGCGGCCTGCAAGCTGAGTGGGAGTGGGGGAGGGGAGGGAGACAGCTGAAGCCGAGTCCAGAAGTGCGGCGATGGAAGAGCTGCAGCTGGGTCAGAGCCTGGAGGGAGGGTGGGGCCTTCACTGAGGACCCCCCCGCCCCCCGAGGCCAGCCCTAGGCCCCGGCGGTCACGCATGCGCCCTTGGCCTGTGCGGTGTGTGGGGGCTTGAACCCAAGCCCGCAGGGCTCCCGGAGCGGCCAGAGAAAGAAGGGCCCATGGAGAGGTAGGCGAGGTGGGCAGGGGGCGCCACCTTACTCTCCTCAGCTCCCTGAGGGAGAGAGAGAGAGACAGAGACAGAGAGAGAGATCCCTGACCTCTGAGTCTCTGCCTCCACCGCTGGCTGGTGCCAACTCACGCGCCATCCCACTTCCAGCCATCACCCCCACGCCTGCCCCGGGGCCAGCCCCACCACAGAGAGGCCGGTTGGTTCCTGCTCACCTCTGTGCCGTCCCTTCCCGACCTGACCCCAGTGCAGGGGATAAGCTTCAGACAAGTCTTTCCATGTCCCTCTGCATGACAATAGACTTCCTCCCCTCTCCCATTCCACAGGCCCACCCACCCGGGACATCCACCTTTGTCATTAGCTCAGGAGAGGATGCAAGATGAGAATCTCTGCTATTGTGTGGGGAGACTCAGTTTCCCGGGTTTCCCCCATGGACACATGTTCTTCAGCTGGGTCTGATTTTCTCCAGACAAGCTGTCTTGGGAAGGATTTGGCCAGCCCTAAGAACCTGAAGGGAAAGGGCGGAGGGGGGTTCTCTCTCTGCCCCCGACAGCCCCGAGCTGGGTCGGTCCCTCAGACCTGGCCAGGGGCAGCCCATCCCCCGGCGCCCTTCCCCGGGGCATCCAAGGGCAGGCTCGGCGCCAGCCCCACCCCGCTCGCCACTGCCCGACCATCGTCCTCCCTCGGGGGGCCTGGGCAGGACAGGGACCCGGCTGTGGGAGGCCTCCAGATCTCAGGCCTGGCACACCGTTTACCAGGCTGCTTCCTCCTCTGACGGGGGCCCAGCACACGCCCCAGGAGACTTGGCAGCCGCCCCCAGGGCTCTATCCTCTGGAACTCGTCCCCTTGGAAGGGGCCTGGCCCAGGTGCCAGGTTCGGCTGGTCGGCCAGCCTCCTTTGGAGAAAGCAGGCAAGCCGAGCCAGGCTTGCAGTGGCCCTGGCGTGACACCTGCCACCTCAGGCAGAGGGCCTCCCGCGTGCCCTCCATGGCGGGTTTCTCCCCGGAGCCGTGGCCTGGGCACTAGGAAGGCCGGGCCTCCCCGACTCCCGGGAGGAGGGGCTAGCCCAGTTGCGCCCTGGCCCCCAAACCCTCTGGTGCCATCTGCCTGTCTCGGCACTTCTGACTCCACACAGCCTTTCCTACATCTGGGCTGCCTGCCGTGGCAAAGTGCAGGCGTGGGGTGAGGCCATGGCTTTGTCTTTCCAGGAAAAAATGAGCCCCTGGCCGAAGCAGCAGGCCCAGGCAGAGCCTTGAGCTTGAAGCCCAGTAGGTCTGTGGCCCTCAGGGCCAGAGCAATGCTTTCAAGGCAGGGAAGCGGCCTGCAAGCTGAGTGGGAGTGGGGGAGGGGAGGGAGACAGCTGAAGCCGAGTCCAGAAGGGCGGCGATGGAAGAGCTGCAGCTGGGTCAGAGCCTGGAGGGAGGGCGGGGCCTTCACTGAGGACCCCCCCGCCCCCCGAGGCCAGCCCTAGGCCCCGGCGGTCACGCATGCGCCCTTGGCCTGTGCGGTGTGTGGGGGCTTGAACCCAAGCCCGCAGGGCTCCCGGAGCGGCCAGAGAAAGAAGGGCCCATGGAGAGGTAGGCGAGGTGGGCAGGGGGCGCCACCTTACTCTCCTCAGCTCCCTGAGGGAGAGAGAGAGAGACAGAGACAGAGAGAGAGATCCCTGACCTCTGAGTCTCTGCCTCCACCGCTGGCTGGTGCCAACTCACGCGCCATCCCACTTCCAGCCATCACCCCCACGCCTGCCCCGGGGCCAGCCCCACCACAGAGAGGCCGGTTGGTTCCTGCTCACCTCTGTGCCGTCCCTTCCCGACCTGACCCCAGTGCAGGGGATAAGCTTCAGACAAGTCTTTCCATGTCCCTCTGCATGACAATAGACTTCCTCCCCTCTCCCATTCCACAGGCCCACCCACCCGGGACATCCACCTTTGTCATTAGCTCAGGAGAGGATGCAAGATGAGAATCTCTGCTATTGTGTGGGGAGACTCAGTTTCCCGGGTTTCCCCCATGGACACATGTTCTTCAGCTGGGTCTGATTTTCTCCAGACAAGCTGTCTTGGGAAGGATTTGGCCAGCCCTAAGAACCTGAAGGGAAAGGGCGGAGGGGGGTTCTCTCTCTGCCCCCGACAGCCCCGAGCTGGGTCGGTCCCTCAGACCTGGCCAGGGGCAGCCCATCCCCCGGCGCTCTTCCCCGGGGCATCCAAGGGCAGGCTCGGCGCCAGCCCCACCCCGCTCGCCACTGCCCGACCATCGTCCTCCCTCGGGGGGCCTGGGCAGGACAGGGACCCGGGTGTGGGAGGCCTCCAGATCTCAGGCCTGGCACACCGTTTACCAGGCTGCTTCCTCCTCTGACGGGGGCCCAGCACACGCCCCAGGAGACTTGGCAGCCGCCCCCAGGGCTCTATCCTCTGGAACTCGTCCCCTTGGAAGGGGCCTGGCCCAGGTGCCAGGTTCGGCTGGTCGGCCAGCCTCCTTTGGAGAAAGCAGGCAAGCCGAGCCAGGCTTGCAGTGGCCCTGGCGTGACACCTGCCACCTCAGGCAGAGGGCCTCCCGCGTGCCCTCCATGGCGGGTTTCTCCCCGGAGCCGTGGCCTGGGCACTAGGAAGGCCGGGCCTCCCCGACTCCCGGGAGGAGGGGCTAGCCCAGTTGCGCCCTGGCCCCCAAACCCTCTGGTGCCATCTGCCTGTCTCGGCACTTCTGACTCCACACAGCCTTTCCTACATCTGGGCTGCCTGCCGTGGCAAAGTGCAGGCGTGGGGTGAGGCCATGGCTTTGTCTTTCCAGGAAAAAATGAGCCCCTGGCCGAAGCAGCAGGCCCAGGCAGAGCCTTGAGCTTGAAGCCCAGTAGGTCTGTGGCCCTCAGGGCCAGAGCAATGCTTTCAAGGCAGGGAAGCGGCCTGCAAGCTGAGTGGGAGTGGGGGAGGGGAGGGAGACAGCTGAAGCCGAGTCCAGAAGGGCGGCGATGGAAGAGCTGCAGCTGGGTCAGAGCCTGGAGGGAGGGCGGGGCCTTCACTGAGGACCCCCCCGCCCCCCGAGGCCAGCCCTAGGCCCCGGCGGTCACGCATGCGCCCTTGGCCTGTGCGGTGTGTGGGGGCTTGAACCCAAGCCCGCAGGGCTCCCGGAGCGGCCAGAGAAAGAAGGGCCCATGGAGAGGTAGGCGAGGTGGGCAGGGGGCGCCACCTTACTCTCCTCAGCTCCCTGAGGGAGAGAGAGAGAGACAGAGACAGAGAGAGAGATCCCTGACCTCTGAGTCTCTGCCTCCACCGCTGGCTGGTGCCAACTCACGCGCCATCCCACTTCCAGCCATCACCCCCACGCCTGCCCCGGGGCCAGCCCCACCACAGAGAGGCCGGTTGGTTCCTGCTCACCTCTGTGCCGTCCCTTCCCGACCTGACCCCAGTGCAGGGGATAAGCTTCAGACAAGTCTTTCCATGTCCCTCTGCATGACAATAGACTTCCTCCCCTCTCCCATTCCACAGGCCCACCCACCCGGGACATCCACCTTTGTCATTAGCTCAGGAGAGGATGCAAGATGAGAATCTCTGCTATTGTGTGGGGAGACTCAGTTTCCCGGGTTTCCCCCATGGACACATGTTCTTCAGCTGGGTCTGATTTTCTCCAGACAAGCTGTCTTGGGAAGGATTTGGCCAGCCCTAAGAACCTGAAGGGAAAGGGCGGAGGGGGGTTCTCTCTCTGCCCCCGACAGCCCCGAGCTGGGTCGGTCCCTCAGACCTGGCCAGGGGCAGCCCATCCCCCGGCGCCCTTCCCCGGGGCATCCAAGGGCAGGCTCGGCGCCAGCCCCACCCCGCTCGCCACTGCCCGACCATCGTCCTCCCTCGGGGGGCCTGGGCAGGACAGGGACCCGGGTGTGGGAGGCCTCCAGATCTCAGGCCTGGCACACCGTTTACCAGGCTGCTTCCTCCTCTGACGGGGGCCCAGCACACGCCCCAGGAGACTTGGCAGCCGCCCCCAGGGCTCTATCCTCTGGAACTCGTCCCCTTGGAAGGGGCCTGGCCCAGGTGCCAGGTTCGGCTGGTCGGCCAGCCTCCTTTGGAGAAAGCAGGCAAGCCGAGCCAGGCTTGCAGTGGCCCTGGCGTGACACCTGCCACCTCAGGCAGAGGGCCTCCCGCGTGCCCTCCATGGCGGGTTTCTCCCCGGAGCCGTGGCCTGGGCACTAGGAAGGCCGGGCCTCCCCGACTCCCGGGAGGAGGGGCTAGCCCAGTTGCGCCCTGGCCCCCAAACCCTCTGGTGCCATCTGCCTGTCTCGGCACTTCTGACTCCACACGGCCTTTCCTACATCTGGGCTGCCTGCCGTGGCAAAGTGCAGGCGTGGGGTGAGGCCATGGCTTTGTCTTTCCAGGAAAAAATGAGCCCCTGGCCGAAGCAGCAGGCCCAGGCAGAGCCTTGAGCTTGAAGCCCAGTAGGTCTGTGGCCCTCAGGGCCAGAGCAATGCTTTCAAGGCAGGGAAGCGGCCTGCAAGCTGAGTGGGAGTGGGGGAGGGGAGGGAGACAGCTGAAGCCGAGTCCAGAAGGGCGGCGATGGAAGAGCTGCAGCTGGGTCAGAGCCTGGAGGGAGGGCGGGGCCTTCACTGAGGACCCCCCCGCCCCCCGAGGCCAGCCCTAGGCCCCGGCGGTCACGCATGCGCCCTTGGCCTGTGCGGTGTGTGGGGGCTTGAACCCAAGCCCGCAGGGCTCCCGGAGCGGCCAGAGAAAGAAGGGCCCATGGAGAGGTAGGCGAGGTAGGCAGGGGGCGCCACCTTACTCTCCTCAGCTCCCTGAGGGAGAGAGAGAGAGACAGAGACAGAGAGAGAGATCCCTGACCTCTGAGTCTCTGCCTCCACCGCTGGCTGGTGCCAACTCACGCGCCATCCCACTTCCAGCCATCACCCCCACGCCTGCCCCGGGGCCAGCCCCACCACAGAGAGGCCGGTTGGTTCCTGCTCACCTCTGTGCCGTCCCTTCCCGACCTGACCCCAGTGCAGGGGATAAGCTTCAGACAAGTCTTTCCATGTCCCTCTGCATGACAATAGACTTCCTCCCCTCTCCCATTCCACAGGCCCACCCACCCGGGACATCCACCTTTGTCATTAGCTCAGGAGAGGATGCAAGATGAGAATCTCTGCTATTGTGTGGGGAGACTCAGTTTCCCGGGTTTCCCCCATGGACACATGTTCTTCAGCTGGGTCTGATTTTCTCCAGACAAGCTGTCTTGGGAAGGATTTGGCCAGCCCTAAGAACCTGAAGGGAAAGGGCGGAGGGGGGTTCTCTCTCTGCCCCCGACAGCCCCGAGCTGGGTCGGTCCCTCAGACCTGGCCAGGGGCATCCCATCCCCCGGCGCCCTTCCCCGGGGCATCCAAGGGCAGGCTCGGCGCCAGCCCCACCCCGCTCGCCACTGCCCGACCATCGTCCTCCCTCGGGGGGCCTGGGCAGGACAGGGACCCGGCTGTGGGAGGCCTCCAGATCTCAGGCCTGGCACACCCTTTACCAGGCTGCTTCCTCCTCTGACGGGGGCCCAGCACACGCCCCAGGAGACTTGGCAGCCGCCCCCAGGGCTCTATCCTCTGGAACTCGTCCCCTTGGAAGGGGCCTGGCCCAGGTGCCAGGTTCGGCTGGTCGGCCAGCCTCCTTTGGAGAAAGCAGGCAAGCCGAGCCAGGCTTGCAGTGGCCCTGGCGTGACACCTGCCACCTCAGGCAGAGGGCCTCCCGCGTGCCCTCCATGGCGGGTTTCTCCCCGGAGCCGTGGCCTGGGCACTAGGAAGGCCGGGCCTCCCCGACTCCCGGGAGGAGGGGCTAGCCCAGTTGCGCCCTGGCCCCCAAACCCTCTGGTGCCATCTGCCTGTCTCGGCACTTCTGACTCCACACAGCCTTTCCTACATCTGGGCTGCCTGCCGTGGCAAAGTGCAGGCGTGGAGTGAGGCCATGGCTTTGTCTTTCCAGGAAAAAATGAGCCCCTGGCCGAAGCAGCAGGCCCAGGCAGAGCCTTGAGCTTGAAGCCCAGTAGGTCTGTGGCCCTCAGGGCCAGAGCAATGCTTTCAAGGCAGGGAAGCGGCCTGCAAGCTGAGTGGGAGTGGGGGAGGGGAGGGAGACAGCTGAAGCCGAGTCCAGAAGGGCGGCGATGGAAGAGCTGCAGCTGGGTCAGAGCCTGGAGGGAGGGTGGGGCCTTCACTGAGGACCCCCCCGCCCCCCGAGGCCAGCCCTAGGCCCCGGCGGTCACGCATGCGCCCTTGGCCTGTGCGGTGTGTGGGGGCTTGAACCCAAGCCCGCAGGGCTCCCGGAGCGGCCAGAGAAAGAAGGGCCCATGGAGAGGTAGGCGAGGTGGGCAGGGGGCGCCACCTTACTCTCCTCAGCTCCCTGAGGGAGAGAGAGAGAGACAGAGACAGAGAGAGAGATCCCTGACCTCTGAGTCTCTGCCTCCACCGCTGGCTGGTGCCAACTCACGCGCCATCCCACTTCCAGCCATCACCCCCACGCCTGCCCCGGGGCCAGCCCCACCACAGAGAGGCCGGTTGGTTCCTGCTCACCTCTGTGCCGTCCCTTCCCGACCTGACCCCAGTGCAGGGGATAAGCTTCAGACAAGTCTTTCCATGTCCCTCTGCATGACAATAGACTTCCTCCCCTCTCCCATTCCACAGGCCCACCCACCCGGGACATCCACCTTTGTCATTAGCTCAGGAGAGGATGCAAGATGAGAATCTCTGCTATTGTGTGGGGAGACTCAGTTTCCCGGGTTTCCCCCATGGACACATGTTCTTCAGCTGGGTCTGATTTTCTCCAGACAAGCTGTCTTGGGAAGGATTTGGCCAGCCCTAAGAACCTGAAGGGAAAGGGCGGAGGGGGGTTCTCTCTCTGCCCCCGACAGCCCCGAGCTGGGTCGGTCCCTCAGACCTGGCCAGGGGCAGCCCATCCCCCGGCGCCCTTCCCCGGGGCATCCAAGGGCAGGCTCGGCGCCAGCCCCACCCCGCTCGCCACTGCCCGACCATCGTCCTCCCTCGGGGGGCCTGGGCAGGACAGGGACCCGGCTGTGGGAGGCCTCCAGATCTCAGGCCTGGCACACCGTTTACCAGGCTGCTTCCTCCTCTGACGGGGGCCCAGCACACGCCCCAGGAGACTTGGCAGCCGCCCCCAGGGCTCTATCCTCTGGAACTCGTCCCCTTGGAAGGGGCCTGGCCCAGGTGCCAGGTTCGGCTGGTCGGCCAGCCTCCTTTGGAGAAAGCAGGCAAGCCGAGCCAGGCTTGCAGTGGCCCTGGCGTGACACCTGCCACCTCAGGCAGAGGGCCTCCCGCGTGCCCTCCATGGCGGGTTTCTCCCCGGAGCCGTGGCCTGGGCACTAGGAAGGCCGGGCCTCCCCGACTCCCGGGAGGAGGGGCTAGCCCAGTTGCGCCCTGGCCCCCAAACCCTCTGGTGCCATCTGCCTGTCTCGGCACTTCTGACTCCACACAGCCTTTCCTACATCTGGGCTGCCTGCCGTGGCAAAGTGCAGGCGTGGGGTGAGGCCATGGCTTTGTCTTTCCAGGAAAAAATGAGCCCCTGGCCGAAGCAGCAGGCCCAGGCAGAGCCTTGAGCTTGAAGCCCAGTAGGTCTGTGGCCCTCAGGGCCAGAGCAATGCTTTCAAGGCAGGGAAGCGGCCTGCAAGCTGAGTGGGAGTGGGGGAGGGGAGGGAGACAGCTGAAGCCGAGTCCAGAAGGGCGGCGATGGAAGAGCTGCAGCTGGGTCAGAGCCTGGAGGGAGGGCGGGGCCTTCACTGAGGACCCCCCCGCCCCCCGAGGCCAGCCCTAGGCCCCGGCGGTCACGCATGCGCCCTTGGCCTGTGCGGTGTGTGGGGGCTTGAACCCAAGCCCGCAGGGCTCCCGGAGCGGCCAGAGAAAGAAGGGCCCATGGAGAGGTAGGCGAGGTGGGCAGGGGGCGCCACCTTACTCTCCTCAGCTCCCTGAGGGAGAGAGAGAGAGACAGAGACAGAGAGAGAGATCCCTGACCTCTGAGTCTCTGCCTCCACCGCTGGCTGGTGCCAACTCACGCGCCATCCCACTTCCAGCCATCACCCCCACGCCTTCCCCGGGGCCAGCCCCACCACAGAGAGGCCGGTTGGTTCCTGCTCACCTCTGTGCCGTCCCTTCCCGACCTGACCCCAGTGCAGGGGATAAGCTTCAGACAAGTCTTTCCATGTCCCTCTGCATGACAATAGACTTCCTCCCCTCTCCCATTCCACAGGCCCACCCACCCGGGACATCCACCTTTGTCATTAGCTCAGGAGAGGATGCAAGATGAGAATCTCTGCTATTGTGTGGGGAGACTCAGTTTCCCGGGTTTCCCCCATGGACACATGTTCTTCAGCTGGGTCTGATTTTCTCCAGACAAGCTGTCTTGGGAAGGATTTGGCCAGCCCTAAGAACCTGAAGGGAAAGGGCGGAGGGGGGTTCTCTCTCTGCCCCCGACAGCCCCGAGCTGGGTCGGTCCCTCAGACCTGGCCAGGGGCAGCCCATCCCCCGGCGCTCTTCCCCGGGGCATCCAAGGGCAGGCTCGGCGCCAGCCCCACCCCGCTCGCCACTGCCCGACCATCGTCCTCCCTCGGGGGGCCTGGGCAGGACAGGGACCCGGGTGTGGGAGGCCTCCAGATCTCAGGCCTGGCACACCGTTTACCAGGCTGCTTCCTCCTCTGACGGGGGCCCAGCACACGCCCCAGGAGACTTGGCAGCCGCCCCCAGGGCTCTATCCTCTGGAACTCGTCCCCTTGGAAGGGGCCTGGCCCAGGTGCCAGGTTCGGCTGGTCGGCCAGCCTCCTTTGGAGAAAGCAGGCAAGCCGAGCCAGGCTTGCAGTGGCCCTGGCGTGACACCTGCCACCTCAGGCAGAGGGCCTCCCGCGTGCCCTCCATGGCGGGTTTCTCCCCGGAGCCGTGGCCTGGGCACTAGGAAGGCCGGGCCTCCCCGACTCCCGGGAGGAGGGGCTAGCCCAGTTGCGCCCTGGCCCCCAAACCCTCTGGTGCCATCTGCCTGTCTCGGCACTTCTGACTCCACACAGCCTTTCCTACATCTGGGCTGCCTGCCGTGGCAAAGTGCAGGCGTGGGGTGAGGCCATGGCTTTGTCTTTCCAGGAAAAAATGAGCCCCTGGCCGAAGCAGCAGGCCCAGGCAGAGCCTTGAGCTTGAAGCCCAGTAGGTCTGTGGCCCTCAGGGCCAGAGCAATGCTTTCAAGGCAGGGAAGCGGCCTGCAAGCTGAGTGGGAGTGGGGGAGGGGAGGGAGACAGCTGAAGCCGAGTCCAGAAGGGCGGCGATGGAAGAGCTGCAGCTGGGTCAGAGCCTGGAGGGAGGGCGGGGCCTTCACTGAGGACCCCCCCGCCCCCCGAGGCCAGCCCTAGGCCCCGGCGGTCACGCATGCGCCCTTGGCCTGTGCGGTGTGTGGGGGCTTGAACCCAAGCCCGCAGGGCTCCCGGAGCGGCCAGAGAAAGAAGGGCCCATGGAGAGGTAGGCGAGGTGGGCAGGGGGCGCCACCTTACTCTCCTCAGCTCCCTGAGGGAGAGAGAGAGAGACAGAGACAGAGAGAGAGATCCCTGACCTCTGAGTCTCTGCCTCCACCGCTGGCTGGTGCCAACTCACGCGCCATCCCACTTCCAGCCATCACCCCCACGCCTGCCCCGGGGCCAGCCCCACCACAGAGAGGCCGGTTGGTTCCTGCTCACCTCTGTGCCGTCCCTTCCCGACCTGACCCCAGTGCAGGGGATAAGCTTCAGACAAGTCTTTCCATGTCCCTCTGCATGACAATAGACTTCCTCCCCTCTCCCATTCCACAGGCCCACCCACCCGGGACATCCACCTTTGTCATTAGCTCAGGAGAGGATGCAAGATGAGAATCTCTGCTATTGTGTGGG
Organism: Diceros bicornis minor; assembly: GCF_020826845.1. Taxonomy (NCBI): domain Eukaryota; kingdom Metazoa; phylum Chordata; class Mammalia; order Perissodactyla; family Rhinocerotidae; genus Diceros; species Diceros bicornis. The sequence goes on from NW_026691664.1 coordinate 32,438, forward strand.
GAGACTCAGTTTCCCGGGTTTCCCCCATGGACACATGTTCTTCAGCTGGGTCTGATTTTCTCCAGACAAGCTGTCTTGGGAAGGATTTGGCCAGCCCTAAGAACCTGAAGGGAAAGGGCGGAGGGGGGTTCTCTCTCTGCCCCCGACAGCCCCGAGCTGGGTCGGTCCCTCAGACCTGGCCAGGGGCAGCCCATCCCCCGGCGCCCTTCCCCGGGGCATCCAAGGGCAGGCTCGGCGCCAGCCCCACCCCGCTCGCCACTGCCCGACCATCGTCCTCCCTCGGGGGGCCTGGGCAGGACAGGGACCCGGGTGTGGGAGGCCTCCAGATCTCAGGCCTGGCACACCGTTTACCAGGCTGCTTCCTCCTCTGACGGGGGCCCAGCACACGCCCCAGGAGACTTGGCAGCCGCCCCCAGGGCTCTATCCTCTGGAACTCGTCCCCTTGGAAGGGGCCTGGCCCAGGTGCCAGGTTCGGCTGGTCGGCCAGCCTCCTTTGGAGAAAGCAGGCAAGCCGAGCCAGGCTTGCAGTGGCCCTGGCGTGACACCTGCCACCTCAGGCAGAGGGCCTCCCGCGTGCCCTCCATGGCGGGTTTCTCCCCGGAGCCGTGGCCTGGGCACTAGGAAGGCCGGGCCTCCCCGACTCCCGGGAGGAGGGGCTAGCCCAGTTGCGCCCTGGCCCCCAAACCCTCTGGTGCCATCTGCCTGTCTCGGCACTTCTGACTCCACACGGCCTTTCCTACATCTGGGCTGCCTGCCGTGGCAAAGTGCAGGCGTGGGGTGAGGCCATGGCTTTGTCTTTCCAGGAAAAAATGAGCCCCTGGCCGAAGCAGCAGGCCCAGGCAGAGCCTTGAGCTTGAAGCCCAGTAGGTCTGTGGCCCTCAGGGCCAGAGCAATGCTTTCAAGGCAGGGAAGCGGCCTGCAAGCTGAGTGGGAGTGGGGGAGGGGAGGGAGACAGCTGAAGCCGAGTCCAGAAGGGCGGCGATGGAAGAGCTGCAGCTGGGTCAGAGCCTGGAGGGAGGGCGGGGCCTTCACTGAGGACCCCCCCGCCCCCCGAGGCCAGCCCTAGGCCCCGGCGGTCACGCATGCGCCCTTGGCCTGTGCGGTGTGTGGGGGCTTGAACCCAAGCCCGCAGGGCTCCCGGAGCGGCCAGAGAAAGAAGGGCCCATGGAGAGGTAGGCGAGGTAGGCAGGGGGCGCCACCTTACTCTCCTCAGCTCCCTGAGGGAGAGAGAGAGAGACAGAGACAGAGAGAGAGATCCCTGACCTCTGAGTCTCTGCCTCCACCGCTGGCTGGTGCCAACTCACGCGCCATCCCACTTCCAGCCATCACCCCCACGCCTGCCCCGGGGCCAGCCCCACCACAGAGAGGCCGGTTGGTTCCTGCTCACCTCTGTGCCGTCCCTTCCCGACCTGACCCCAGTGCAGGGGATAAGCTTCAGACAAGTCTTTCCATGTCCCTCTGCATGACAATAGACTTCCTCCCCTCTCCCATTCCACAGGCCCACCCACCCGGGACATCCACCTTTGTCATTAGCTCAGGAGAGGATGCAAGATGAGAATCTCTGCTATTGTGTGGGGAGACTCAGTTTCCCGGGTTTCCCCCATGGACACATGTTCTTCAGCTGGGTCTGATTTTCTCCAGACAAGCTGTCTTGGGAAGGATTTGGCCAGCCCTAAGAACCTGAAGGGAAAGGGCGGAGGGGGGTTCTCTCTCTGCCCCCGACAGCCCCGAGCTGGGTCGGTCCCTCAGACCTGGCCAGGGGCATCCCATCCCCCGGCGCCCTTCCCCGGGGCATCCAAGGGCAGGCTCGGCGCCAGCCCCACCCCGCTCGCCACTGCCCGACCATCGTCCTCCCTCGGGGGGCCTGGGCAGGACAGGGACCCGGGTGTGGGAGGCCTCCAGATCTCAGGCCTGGCACACCGTTTACCAGGCTGCTTCCTCCTCTGACGGGGGCCCAGCACACGCCCCAGGAGACTTGGCAGCCGCCCCCAGGGCTCTATCCTCTGGAACTCGTCCCCTTGGAAGGGGCCTGGCCCATGTGCCAGGTTCGGCTGGTCGGCCAGCCTCCTTTGGAGAAAGCAGGCAAGCCGAGCCAGGCTTGCAGTGGCCCTGGCGTGACACCTGCCACCTCAGGCAGAGGGCCTCCCGCGTGCCCTCCATGGCGGGTTTCTCCCCGGAGCCGTGGCCTGGGCACTAGGAAGGCCGGGCCTCCCCGACTCCCGGGAGGAGTGGCTAGCCCAGTTGCGCCCTGGCCCCCAAACCCTCTGGTGCCATCTGCCTGTCTCGGCACTTCTGACTCCACACAGCCTTTCCTACATCTGGGCTGCCTGCCGTGGCAAAGTGCAGGCGTGGGGTGAGGCCATGGCTTTGTCTTTCCAGGAAAAAATGAGCACCTGGCCGAAGCAGCAGGCCCAGGCAGAGCCTTGAGCTTGAAGCCCAGTAGGTCTGTGGCCCTCAGGGCCAGAGCAATGCTTTCAAGGCAGGGAAGCGGCCTGCAAGCTGAGTGGGAGTGGGGGAGGGGAGGGAGACAGCTGAAGCCGAGTCCAGAAGGGCGGCGATGGAAGAGCTGCAGCTGGGTCAGAGCCTGGAGGGAGGGCGGGGCCTTCACTGAGGACCCCCCCGCCCCCCGAGGCCAGCCCTAGGCCCCGGCGGTCACGCATGCGCCCTTGGCCTGTGCGGTGTGTGGGGGCTTGAACCCAAGCCCGCAGGGCTCCCGGAGCGGCCAGAGAAAGAAGGGCCCATGGAGAGGTAGGCGAGGTGGGCAGGGGGCGCCACCTTACTCTCCTCAGCTCCCTGAGGGAGAGAGAGAGAGACAGAGACAGAGAGAGAGATCCCTGACCTCTGAGTCTCTGCCTCCACCGCTGGCTGGTGCCAACTCACGCGCCATCCCACTTCCAGCCATCACCCCCACGCCTGCCCCGGGGCCAGCCCCACCACAGAGAGGCCGGTTGGTTCCTGCTCACCTCTGTGCCGTCCCTTCCCGACCTGACCCCAGTGCAGGGGATAAGCTTCAGACAAGTCTTTCCATGTCCCTCTGCATGACAATAGACTTCCTCCCCTCTCCCATTCCACAGGCCCACCCACCCGGGACATCCACCTTTGTCATTAGCTCAGGAGAGGATGCAAGATGAGAATCTCTGCTATTGTGTGGGGAGACTCAGTTTCCCGGGTTTCCCCCATGGACACATGTTCTTCAGACATGTTCTTCAGCTGGGTCTGATTTTCTCCAGACAAGCTGTCTTGGGAAGGATTTGGCCAGCCCTAAGAACCTGAAGGGAAAGGGCGGAGGGGGGTTCTCTCTCTGCCCCGACAGCCCCGAGCTGGGTCGGTCCCTCAGACCTGGCCAGGGGCAGCCCATCCCCCGGCGCCCTTCCCCGGGGCATCCAAGGGCAGGCTCGGCGCCAGCCCCACCCCGCTCGCCACTGCCCGACCATCGTCCTCCCTCGGGGGCCTGGGCAGGACAGGGACCCGGCTGTGGGAGGCCTCCAGATCTCAGGCCTGGCACACCGTTTACCAGGCTGCTTCCTCCTCTGACGGGGGCCCAGCACACGCCCCAGGAGACTTGGCAGCCGCCCCCAGGGCTCTATCCTCTGGAACTCGTCCCCTTGGAAGGGGCCTGGCCCAGGTGCCAGGTTCGGCTGGTCGGCCAGCCTCCTTTGGAGAAAGCAGGCAAGCCGAGCCAGGCTTGCAGTGGCCCTGGCGTGACACCTGCCACCTCAGGCAGAGGGCCTCCCGCGTGCCCTCCATGGCGGGTTTCTCCCCGGAGCCGTGGCCTGGGCACTAGGAAGGCCGGGCCTCCCCGACTCCCGGGAGGAGGGGCTAGCCCAGTTGCGCCCTGGCCCCCAAACCCTCTGGTGCCATCTGCCTGTCTCGGCACTTCTGACTCCACACAGCCTTTCCTACATCTGGGCTGCCTGCCGTGGCAAAGTGCAGGCGTGGGGTGAGGCCATGGCTTTGTCTTTCCAGGAAAAAATGAGCCCCTGGCCGAAGCAGCAGGCCCAGGCAGAGACTTGAGCTTGAAGCCAAGTAGGTCTGTGGCCCTCAGGGCCAGAGCAATGCTTTCAAGGCAGGGAAGCGGCCTGCAAGCTGAGTGGGAGTGGGGGAGGGGAGGGAGACAGCTGAAGCCGAGTCCAGAAGGGCGGCGATGGAAGAGCTGCAGCTGGGTCAGAGCCTGGAGGGAGGGCGGGGCCTTCACTGAGGACCCCCCCGCCCGCCGAGGCCAGCCCTAGGCCCCGGCGGTCGCGCATGCGCCCTTGGCCTGTGCGGTGTGTGGGGGCTTGAACCCAAGCCCGCAGGGCTCCCGGAGCGGCCAGAGAAAGAAGGGCCCATGGAGAGGTAGGCGAGGTGGGCAGGGGGCGCCACCTTACTCTCCTCAGCTCCCTGAGGGAGAGAGAGAGAGACAGAGACAGAGAGAGAGATCCCTGACCTCTGAGTCTCTGCCTCCACCGCTGGCTGGTGCCAACTCACGCGCCATCCCACTTCCAGCCATCACCCCCACGCCTGCCCCGGGGCCAGCCCCACCACAGAGAGGCCGGTTGGTTCCTGCTCACCTCTGTGCCGTCCCTTCCCGACCTGACCCCAGTGCAGGGGATAAGCTTCAGACAAGTCTTTCCATGTCCCTCTGCATGACAATAGACTTCCTCCCCTCTCCCATTCCACAGGCCCACCCACCCGGGACATCCACCTTTGTCATTAGCTCAGGAGAGGATGCAAGATGAGAATCTCTGCTATTGTGTGGGGAGACTCAGTTTCCCGGGTTTCCCCCATGGACACATGTTCTTCAGCTGGGTCTGATTTTCTCCAGACAAGCTGTCTTGGGAAGGATTTGGCCAGCCCTAAGAACCTGAAGGGAAAGGGTGGAGGGGGGTTCTCTCTCTGCCCCCGACAGCCCCGAGCTGGGTCGGTCCCTCAGACCTGGCCAGGGGCAGCCCATCCCCCGGCGCCCTTCCCCGGGGCATCCAAGGGCAGGCTCGGCGCCAGCCCCACCCCGCTCGCCACTGCCCGACCATCGTCCTCCCTCGGGGGGCCTGGGCAGGACAGGGACCCGGCTGTGGGAGGCCTCCAGATCTCAGGCCTGGCACACCGTTTACCAGGCTGCTTCCTCCTCTGACGGGGGCCCAGCACACGCCCCAGGAGACTTGGCAGCCGCCCCCAGGGCTCTATCCTCTGGAACTCGTCCCCTTGGAAGGGGCCTGGCCCAGGTGCCAGGTTCGGCTGGTCGGCCAGCCTCCTTTGGAGAAAGCAGGCAAGCCGAGCCAGGCTTGCAGTGGCCCTGGCGTGACACCTGCCACCTCAGGCAGAGGGCCTCCCGCGTGCCCTCCATGGCGGGTTTCTCCCCGGAGCCGTGGCCTGGGCACTAGGAAGGCCGGGCCTCCCCGACTCCCGGGAGGAGGGGCTAGCCCAGTTGCGCCCTGGCCCCCAAACCCTCTGGTGCCATCTGCCTGTCTCGGCACTTCTGACTCCACACAGCCTTTCCTACATCTGGGCTGCCTGCCGTGGCAAAGTGCAGGCGTGGGGTGAGGCCATGGCTTTGTCTTTCCAGGAAAAAATGAGCCCCTGGCCGAAGCAGCAGGCCCAGGCAGAGCCTTGAGCTTGAAGCCCAGTAGGTCTGTGGCCCTCAGGGCCAGAGCAATGCTTTCAAGGCAGGGAAGCGGCCTGCAAGCTGAGTGGGAGTGGGGGAGGGGAGGGAGACAGCTGAAGCCGAGTCCAGAAGGGCGGCGATGGAAGAGCTGCAGCTGGGTCAGAGCCTGGAGGGAGGGCGGGGCCTTCACTGAGGACCCCCCCGCCCCCCGAGGCCAGCCCTAGGCCCCGGCGGTCACGCATGCGCCCTTGGCCTGTGCGGTGTGTGGGGGCTTGAACCCAAGCCCGCAGGGCTCCCGGAGCGGCCAGAGAAAGAAGGGCCCATGGAGAGGTAGGCGAGGTGGGCAGGGGGCGCCACCTTACTCTCCTCAGCTCCCTGAGGGAGAGAGAGAGAGACAGAGACAGAGAGAGAGATCCCTGACCTCTGAGTCTCTGCCTCCACCGCTGGCTGGTGCCAACTCACGCGCCATCCCACTTCCAGCCATCACCCCCACGCCTGCCCCGGGGCCAGCCCCACCACAGAGAGGCCGGTTGGTTCCTGCTCACCTCTGTGCCGTCCCTTCCCGACCTGACCCCAGTGCAGGGGATAAGCTTCAGACAAGTCTTTCCATGTCCCTCTGCATGACAATAGACTTCCTCCCCTCTCCCATTCCACAGGCCCACCCACCCGGGACATCCACCTTTGTCATTAGCTCAGGAGAGGATGCAAGATGAGAATCTCTGCTATTGTGTGGGGAGACTCAGTTTCCCGGGTTTCCCCCATGGACACATGTTCTTCAGCTGGGTCTGATTTTCTCCAGACAAGCTGTCTTGGGAAGGATTTGGCCAGCCCTAAGAACCTGAAGGGAAAGGGCGGAGGGGGGTTCTCTCTCTGCCCCCGACAGCCCCGAGCTGGGTCGGTCCCTCAGACCTGGCCAGGGGCAGCCCATCCCCCGGCGCCCTTCCCCGGGGCATCCAAGGGCAGGCTCGGCGCCAGCCCCACCCCGCTCGCCACTGCCCGACCATCGTCCTCCCTCGGGGGGCCTGGGCAGGACAGGGACCCGGCTGTGGGAGGCCTCCAGATCTCAGGCCTGGCACACCGTTTACCAGGCTGCTTCCTCCTCTGACGGGGGCCCAGCACACGCCCCAGGAGACTTGGCAGCCGCCCCCAGGGCTCTATCCTCTGGAACTCGTCCCCTTGGAAGGGGCCTGGCCCAGGTGCCAGGTTCGGCTGGTCGGCCAGCCTCCTTTGGAGAAAGCAGGCAAGCCGAGCCAGGCTTGCAGTGGCCCTGGCGTGACACCTGCCACCTCAGGCAGAGGGCCTCCCGCGTGCCCTCCATGGCGGGTTTCTCCCCGGAGCCGTGGCCTGGGCACTAGGAAGGCCGGGCCTCCCCGACTCCCGGGAGGAGGGGCTAGCCCAGTTGCGCCCTGGCCCCCAAACCCTCTGGTGCCATCTGCCTGTCTCGGCACTTCTGACTCCACACAGCCTTTCCTACATCTGGGCTGCCTGCCGTGGCAAAGTGCAGGCGTGGGGTGAGGCCATGGCTTTGTCTTTCCAGGAAAAAATGAGCCCCTGGCCGAAGCAGCAGGCCCAGGCAGAGCCTTGAGCTTGAAGCCCAGTAGGTCTGTGGCCCTCAGGGCCAGAGCAATGCTTTCAAGGCAGGGAAGCGGCCTGCAAGCTGAGTGGGAGTGGGGGAGGGGAGGGAGACAGCTGAAGCCGAGTCCAGAAGGGCGGCGATGGAAGAGCTGCAGCTGGGTCAGAGCCTGGAGGGAGGGCGGGGCCTTCACTGAGGACCCCCCCGCCCCCCGAGGCCAGCCCTAGGCCCCGGCGGTCACGCATGCGCCCTTGGCCTGTGCGGTGTGTGGGGGCTTGAACCCAAGCCCGCAGGGCTCCCGGAGCGGCCAGAGAAAGAAGGGCCCATGGAGAGGTAGGCGAGGTGGGCAGGGGGCGCCACCTTACTCTCCTCAGCTCCCTGAGGGAGAGAGAGAGAGACAGAGACAGAGAGAGAGATCCCTGACCTCTGAGTCTCTGCCTCCACCGCTGGCTGGTGCCAACTCACGCGCCATCCCACTTCCAGCCATCACCCCCACGCCTGCCCCGGGGCCAGCCCCACCACAGAGAGGCCGGTTGGTTCCTGCTCACCTCTGTGCCGTCCCTTCCCGACCTGACCCCAGTGCAGGGGATAAGCTTCAGACAAGTCTTTCCATGTCCCTCTGCATGACAATAGACTTCCTCCCCTCTCCCATTCCACAGGCCCACCCACCCGGGACATCCACCTTTGTCATTAGCTCAGGAGAGGATGCAAGATGAGAATCTCTGCTATTGTGTGGGGAGACTCAGTTTCCCGGGTTTCCCCCATGGACACATGTTCTTCAGCTGGGTCTGATTTTCTCCAGACAAGCTGTCTTGGGAAGGATTTGGCCAGCCCTAAGAACCTGAAGGGAAAGGGCGGAGGGGGGTTCTCTCTCTGCCCCCGACAGCCCCGAGCTGGGTCGGTCCCTCAGACCTGGCCAGGGGCAGCCCATCCCCCGGCGCCCTTCCCCGGGGCATCCAAGGGCAGGCTCGGCGCCAGCCCCACCCCGCTCGCCACTGCCCGACCATCGTCCTCCCTCGGGGGGGCCTGGGCAGGACAGGGACCCGGGTGTGGGAGGCCTCCAGATCTCAGGCCTGGCACACCGTTTACCAGGCTGCTTCCTCCTCTGACGGGGGCCCAGCACACGCCCCAGGAGACTTGGCAGCCGCCCCCAGGGCTCTATCCTCTGGAACTCGTCCCCTTGGAAGGGGCCTGGCCCAGGTGCCAGGTTCGGCTGGTCGGCCAGCCTCCTTTGGAGAAAGCAGGCAAGCCGAGCCAGGCTTGCAGTGGCCCTGGCGTGACACCTGCCACCTCAGGCAGAGGGCCTCCCGCGTGCCCTCCATGGCGGGTTTCTCCCCGGAGCCGTGGCCTGGGCACTAGGAAGGCCGGGCCTCCCCGACTCCCGGGAGGAGGGGCTAGCCCAGTTGCGCCCTGGCCCCCAAACCCTCTGGTGCCATCTGCCTGTCTCGGCACTTCTGACTCCACACAGCCTTTCCTACATCTGGGCTGCCTGCCGTGGCAAAGTGCAGGCGTGGGGTGAGGCCATGGCTTTGTCTTTCCAGGAAAAAATGAGCCCCTGGCCGAAGCAGCAGGCCCAGGCAGAGCCTTGAGCTTGAAGCCCAGTAGGTCTGTGGCCCTCAGGGCCAGAGCAATGCTTTCAAGGCAGGGAAGCGGCCTGCAAGCTGAGTGGGAGTGGGGGAGGGGAGGGAGACAGCTGAAGCCGAGTCCAGAAGGGCGGCGATGGAAGAGCTGCAGCTGGGTCAGAGCCTGGAGGGAGGGCGGGGCCTTCACTGAGGACCCCCCCGCCCCCCGAGGCCAGCCCTAGGCCCCGGCGGTCACGCATGCGCCCTTGGCCTGTGCGGTGTGTGGGGGCTTGAACCCAAGCCCGCAGGGCTCCCGGAGCGGCCAGAGAAAGAAGGGCCCATGGAGAGGTAGGCGAGGTGGGCAGGGGGCGCCACCTTACTCTCCTCAGCTCCCTGAGGGAGAGAGAGAGAGACAGAGACAGAGAGAGAGATCCCTGACCTCTGAGTCTCTGCCTCCACCGCTGGCTGGTGCCAACTCACGCGCCATCCCACTTCCAGCCATCACCCCCACGCCTGCCCCGGGGCCAGCCCCACCACAGAGAGGCCGGTTGGTTCCTGCTCACCTCTGTGCCGTCCCTTCCCGACCTGACCCCAGTGCAGGGGATAAGCTTCAGACAAGTCTTTCCATGTCCCTCTGCATGACAATAGACTTCCTCCCCTCTCCCATTCCACAGGCCCACCCACCCGGGACATCCACCTTTGTCATTAGCTCAGGAGAGGATGCAAGATGAGAATCTCTGCTATTGTGTGGGGAGACTCAGTTTCCCGGGTTTCCCCCATGGACACATGTTCTTCAGCTGGGTCTGATTTTCTCCAGACAAGCTGTCTTGGGAAGGATTTGGCCAGCCCTAAGAACCTGAAGGGAAAGGGCGGAGGGGGGTTCTCTCTCTGCCCCCGACAGCCCCGAGCTGGGTCGGTCCCTCAGACCTGGCCAGGGGCAGCCCATCCCCCGGCGCCCTTCCCCGGGGCATCCAAGGGCAGGCTCGGCGCCAGCCCCACCCCGCTCGCCACTGCCCGACCATCGTCCTCCCTCGGGGGGCCTGGGCAGGACAGGGACCCGGCTGTGGGAGGCCTCCAGATCTCAGGCCTGGCACACCGTTTACCAGGCTGCTTCCTCCTCTGACGGGGGCCCAGCACACGCCCCAGGAGACTTGGCAGCCGCCCCCAGGGCTCTATCCTCTGGAACTCGTCCCCTTGGAAGGGGCCTGGCCCAGGTGCCAGGTTCGGCTGGTCGGCCAGCCTCCTTTGGAGAAAGCAGGCAAGCCGAGCCAGGCTTGCAGTGGCCCTGGCGTGACACCTGCCACCTCAGGCAGAGGGCCTCCCGCGTGCCCTCCATGGCGGGTTTCTCCCCGGAGCCGTGGCCTGGGCACTAGGAAGGCCGGGCCTCCCCGACTCCCGGGAGGAGGGGCTAGCCCAGTTGTGCCCTGGCCCCCAAACCCTCTGGTGCCATCTGCCTGTCTCGGCACTTCTGACTCCACACAGCCTTTCCTACATCTGGGCTGCCTGCCGTGGCAAAGTGCAGGCGTGGGGTGAGGCCATGGCTTTGTCTTTCCAGGAAAAAATGAGCCCCTGGCCGAAGCAGCAGGCCCAGGCAGAGCCTTGAGCTTGAAGCCCAGTAGGTCTGTGGCCCTCAGGGCCAGAGCAATGCTTTCAAGGCAGGGAAGCGGCCTGCAAGCTGAGTGGGAGTGGGGGAGGGGAGGGAGACAGCTGAAGCCGAGTCCAGAAGGGCGGCGATGGAAGAGCTGCAGCTGGGTCAGAGCCTGGAGGGAGGGCGGGGCCTTCACTGAGGACCCCCCCGCCCCCCGAGGCCAGCCCTAGGCCCCGGCGGTCACGCATGCGCCCTTGGCCTGTGCGGTGTGTGGGGGCTTGAACCCAAGCCCGCAGGGCTCCCGGAGCGGCCAGAGAAAGAAGGGCCCATGGAGAGGTAGGCGAGGTGGGCAGGGGGCGCCACCTTACTCTCCTCAGCTCCCTGAGGGAGAGAGAGAGAGACAGAGACAGAGAGAGAGATCCCTGACCTCTGAGTCTCTGCCTCCACCGCTGGCTGGTGCCAACTCACGCGCCATCCCACTTCCAGCCATCACCCCCACGCCTGCCCCGGGGCCAGCCCCACCACAGAGAGGCCGGTTGGTTCCTGCTCACCTCTGTGCCGTCCCTTCCCGACCTGACCCCAGTGCAGGGGATAAGCTTCAGACAAGTCTTTCCATGTCCCTCTGCATGACAATAGACTTCCTCCCCTCTCCCATTCCACAGGCCCACCCACCCGGGACATCCACCTTTGTCATTAGCTCAGGAGAGGATGCAAGATGAGAATCTCTGCTATTGTGTGGGGAGACTCAGTTTCCCGGGTTTCCCCCATGGACACATGTTCTTCAGCTGGGTCTGATTTTCTCCAGACAAGCTGTCTTGGGAAGGATTTGGCCAGCCCTAAGAACCTGAAGGGAAAGGGCGGAGGGGGGTTCTCTCTCTGCCCCCGACAGCCCCGAGCTGGGTCGGTCCCTCAGACCTGGCCAGGGGCAGCCCATCCCCCGGCGCCCTTCCCCGGGGCATCCAAGGGCAGGCTCGGCGCCAGCCCCACCCCGCTCGCCACTGCCCGACCATCGTCCTCCCTCGGGGGGCCTGGGCAGGACAGGGACCCGGCTGTGGGAGGCCTCCAGATCTCAGGCCTGGCACACCGTTTACCAGGCTGCTTCCTCCTCTGACGGGGGCCCAGCACACGCCCCAGGAGACTTGGCAGCCGCCCCCAGGGCTCTATCCTCTGGAACTCGTCCCCTTGGAAGGGGCCTGGCCCAGGTGCCAGGTTCGGCTGGTCGGCCAGCCTCCTTTGGAGAAAGCAGGCAAGCCGAGCCAGGCTTGCAGTGGCCCTGGCGTGACACCTGCCACCTCAGGCAGAGGGCCTCCCGCGTGCCCTCCATGGCGGGTTTCTCCCCGGAGCCGTGGCCTGGGCACTAGGAAGGCCGGGCCTCCCCGACTCCCGGGAGGAGGGGCTAGCCCAGTTGCGCCCTGGCCCCCAAACCCTCTGGTGCCATCTGCCTGTCTCGGCACTTCTGACTCCACACAGCCTTTCCTACATCTGGGCTGCCTGCCGTGGCAAAGTGCAGGCGTGGGGTGAGGCCATGGCTTTGTCTTTCCAGGAAAAAATGAGCCCCTGGCCGAAGCAGCAGGCCCAGGCAGAGCCTTGAGCTTGAAGCCCAGTAGGTCTGTGGCCCTCAGGGCCAGAGCAATGCTTTCAAGGCAGGGAAGCGGCCTGCAAGCTGAGTGGGAGTGGGGGAGGGGAGGGAGACAGCTGAAGCCGAGTCCAGAAGGGCGGCGATGGAAGAGCTGCAGCTGGGTCAGAGCCTGGAGGGAGGGCGGGGCCTTCACTGAGGACCCCCCCGCCCCCCGAGGCCAGCCCTAGGCCCCGGCGGTCACGCATGCGCCCTTGGCCTGTGCGGTGTGTGGGGGCTTGAACCCAAGCCCGCAGGGCTCCCGGAGCGGCCAGAGAAAGAAGGGCCCATGGAGAGGTAGGCGAGGTGGGCAGGGGGCGCCACCTTACTCTCCTCAGCTCCCTGAGGGAGAGAGAGAGAGACAGAGACAGAGAGAGAGATCCCTGACCTCTGAGTCTCTGCCTCCACCGCTGGCTGGTGCCAACTCACGCGCCATCCCACTTCCAGCCATCACCCCCACGCCTGCCCCGGGGCCAGCCCCACCACAGAGAGGCCGGTTGGTTCCTGCTCACCTCTGTGCCGTCCCTTCCCGACCTGACCCCAGTGCAGGGGATAAGCTTCAGACAAGTCTTTCCATGTCCCTCTGCATGACAATAGACTTCCTCCCCTCTCCCATTCCACAGGCCCACCCACCCGGGACATCCACCTTTGTCATTAGCTCAGGAGAGGATGCAAGATGAGAATCTCTGCTATTGTGTGGGGAGACTCAGTTTCCCGGGTTTCCCCCATGGACACATGTTCTTCAGCTGGGTCTGATTTTCTCCAGACAAGCTGTCTTGGGAAGGATTTGGCCAGCCCTAAGAACCTGAAGGGAAAGGGCGGAGGGGGGTTCTCTCTCTGCCCCCGACAGCCCCGAGCTGGGTCGGTCCCTCAGACCTGGCCAGGGGCAGCCCATCCCCCGGCGCCCTTCCCCGGGGCATCCAAGGGCAGGCTCGGCGCCAGCCCCACCCCGCTCGCCACTGCCCGACCATCGTCCTCCCTCGGGGGGCCTGGGCAGGACAGGGACCCGGGTGTGGGAGGCCTCCAGATCTCAGGCCTGGCACACCGTTTACCAGGCTGCTTCCTCCTCTGACGGGGGCCCAGCACACGCCCCAGGAGACTTGGCAGCCGCCCCCAGGGCTCTATCCTCTGGAACTCGTCCCCTTGGAAGCGGCCTGGCCCAGGTGCCAGGTTCGGCTGGTCGGCCAGCCTCCTTTGGAGAAAGCAGGCAAGCCGAGCCAGGCTTGCAGTGGCCCTGGCGTGACACCTGCCACCTCAGGCAGAGGGCCTCCCGCGTGCCCTCCATGGCGGGTTTCTCCCCGGAGCCGTGGCCTGGGCACTAGGAAGGCCGGGCCTCCCCGACTCCCGGGAGGAGGGGCTAGCCCAGTTGCGCCCTGGCCCCCAAACCCTCTGGTGCCATCTGCCTGTCTCGGCACTTCTGACTCCACACAGCCTTTCCTACATCTGGGCTGCCTGCCGTGGCAAAGTGCAGGCGTGGGGTGAGGCCATGGCTTTGTCTTTCCAGGAAAAAATGAGCCCCTGGCCGAAGCAGCAGGCCCAGGCAGAGCCTTGAGCTTGAAGCCCAGTAGGTCTGTGGCCCTCAGGGCCAGAGCAATGCTTTCAAGGCAGGGAAGCGGCCTGCAAGCTGAGTGGGAGTGGGGGAGGGGAGGGAGACAGCTGAAGCCGAGTCCAGAAGGGCGGCGATGGAAGAGCTGCAGCTGGGTCAGAGCCTGGAGGGAGGGCGGGGCCTTCACTGAGGACCCCCCCGCCCCCCGAGGCCAGCCCTAGGCCCCGGCGGTCACGCATGCGCCCTTGGCCTGTGCGGTGTGTGGGGGCTTGAACCCAAGCCCGCAGGGCTCCCGGAGCGGCCAGAGAAAGAAGGGCCCATGGAGAGGTAGGCGAGGTGGGCAGGGGGCGCCACCTTACTCTCCTCAGCTCCCTGAGGGAGAGAGAGAGAGACAGAGACAGAGAGAGAGATCCCTGACCTCTGAGTCTCTGCCTCCACCGCTGGCTGGTGCCAACTCACGCGCCATCCCACTTCCAGCCATCACCCCCACGCCTGCCCCGGGGCCAGCCCCACCACAGAGAGGCCGGTTGGTTCCTGCTCACCTCTGTGCCGTCCCTTCCCGACCTGACCCCAGTGCAGGGGATAAGCTTCAGACAAGTCTTTCCATGTCCCTCTGCATGACAATAGACTTCCTCCCCTCTCCCATTCCACAGGCCCACCCACCCGGGACATCCACCTTTGTCATTAGCTCAGGAGAGGATGCAAGATGAGAATCTCTGCTATTGTGTGGGGAGACTCAGTTTCCCGGGTTTCCCCCATGGACACATGTTCTTCAGCTGGGTCTGATTTTCTCCAGACAAGCTGTCTTGGGAAGGATTTGGCCAGCCCTAAGAACCTGAAGGGAAAGGGCGGAGGGGGGTTCTCTCTCTGCCCCCGACAGCCCCGAGCTGGGTCGGTCCCTCAGACCTGGCCAGGGGCAGCCCATCCCCCGGCGCCCTTCCCCGGGGCATCCAAGGGCAGGCTCGGCGCCAGCCCCACCCCGCTCGCCACTGCCCGACCATCGTCCTCCCTCGGGGGGCCTGGGCAGGACAGGGACCCGGGTGTGGGAGGCCTCCAGATCTCAGGCCTGGCACACCGTTTACCAGGCTGCTTCCTCCTCTGACGGGGGCCCAGCACACGCCCCAGGAGACTTGGCAGCCGCCCCCAGGGCTCTATCCTCTGGAACTCGTCCCCTTGGAAGGGGCCTGGCCCAGGTGCCAGGTTCGGCTGGTCGGCCAGCCTCCTTTGGAGAAAGCAGGCAAGCCGAGCCAGGCTTGCAGTGGCCCTGGCGTGACACCTGCCACCTCAGGCAGAGGGCCTCCCGCGTGCCCTCCATGGCGGGTTTCTCCCCGGAGCCGTGGCCTGGGCACTAGGAAGGCCGGGCCTCCCCGACTCCCGGGAGGAGGGGCTAGCCCAGTTGCGCCCTGGCCCCCAAACCCTCTGGTGCCATCTGCCTGTCTCGGCACTTCTGACTCCACACAGCCTTTCCTACATCTGGGCTGCCTGCCGTGGCAAAGTGCAGGCGTGGGGTGAGGCCATGGCTTTGTCTTTCCAGGAAAAAATGAGCCCCTGGCCGAAGCAGCAGGCCCAGGCAGAGCCTTGAGCTTGAAGCCCAGTAGGTCTGTGGCCCTCAGGGCCAGAGCAATGCTTTCAAGGCAGGGAAGCGGCCTGCAAGCTGAGTGGGAGTGGGGGAGGGGAGGGAGACAGCTGAAGCCGAGTCCAGAAGGGCGGCGATGGAAGAGCTGCAGCTGGGTCAGAGCCTGGAGGGAGGGCGGGGCCTTCACTGAGGACCCCCCCGCCCCCCGAGGCCAGCCCTAGGCCCCGGCGGTCACGCATGCGCCCTTGGCCTGTGCGGTGTGTGGGGGCTTGAACCCAAGCCCGCAGGGCTCCCGGAGCGGCCAGAGAAAGAAGGGCCCATGGAGAGGTAGGCGAGGTGGGCAGGGGGCGCCACCTTACTCTCCTCAGCTCCCTGAGGGAGAGAGAGAGAGACAGAGACAGAGAGAGAGATCCCTGACCTCTGAGTCTCTGCCTCCACCGCTGGCTGGTGCCAACTCACGCGCCATCCCACTTCCAGCCATCACCCCCACGCCTGCCCCGGGGCCAGCCCCACCACAGAGAGGCCGGTTGGTTCCTGCTCACCTCTGTGCCGTCCCTTCCCGACCTGACCCCAGTGCAGGGGATAAGCTTCAGACAAGTCTTTCCATGTCCCTCTGCATGACAATAGACTTCCTCCCCTCTCCCATTCCACAGGCCCACCCACCCGGGACATCCACCTTTGTCATTAGCTCAGGAGAGGATGCAAGATGAGAATCTCTGCTATTGTGTGGGGAGACTCAGTTTCCCGGGTTTCCCCCATGGACACATGTTCTTCAGCTGGGTCTGATTTTCTCCAGACAAGCTGTCTTGGGAAGGATTTGGCCAGCCCTAAGAACCTGAAGGGAAAGGGCGGAGGGGGGTTCTCTCTCTGCCCCCGACAGCCCCGAGCTGGGTCGGTCCCTCAGACCTGGCCAGGGGCAGCCCATCCCCCGGCGCCCTTCCCCGGGGCATCCAAGGGCAGGCTCGGCGCCAGCCCCACCCCGCTCGCCACTGCCCGACCATCGTCCTCCCTCGGGGGGCCTGGGCAGGACAGGGACCCGGGTGTGGGAGGCCTCCAGATCTCAGGCCTGGCACACCGTTTACCAGGCTGCTTCCTCCTCTGACGGGGGCCCAGCACACGCCCCAGGAGACTTGGCAGCCGCCCCCAGGGCTCTATCCTCTGGAACTCGTCCCCTTGGAAGGGGCCTGGCCCAGGTGCCAGGTTCGGCTGGTCGGCCAGCCTCCTTTGGAGAAAGCAGGCAAGCCGAGCCAGGCTTGCAGTGGCCCTGGCGTGACACCTGCCACCTCAGGCAGAGGGCCTCCCGCGTGCCCTCCATGGCGGGTTTCTCCCCGGAGCCGTGGCCTGGGCACTAGGAAGGCCGGGCCTCCCCGACTCCCGGGAGGAGGGGCTAGCCCAGTTGCGCCCTGGCCCCCAAACCCTCTGGTGCCATCTGCCTGTCTCGGCACTTCTGACTCCACACAGCCTTTCCTACATCTGGGCTGCCTGCCGTGGCAAAGTGCAGGCGTGGGGTGAGGCCATGGCTTTGTCTTTCCAGGAAAAAATGAGCCCCTGGCCGAAGCAGCAGGCCCAGGCAGAGCCTTGAGCTTGAAGCCCAGTAGGTCTGTGGCCCTCAGGGCCAGAGCAATGCTTTCAAGGCAGGGAAGCGGCCTGCAAGCTGAGTGGGAGTGGGGGAGGGGAGGGAGACAGCTGAAGCCGAGTCCAGAAGGGCGGCGATGGAAGAGCTGCAGCTGGGTCAGAGCCTGGAGGGAGGGCGGGGCCTTCACTGAGGACCCCCCCGCCCCCCGAGGCCAGCCCTAGGCCCCGGCGGTCACGCATGCGCCCTTGGCCTGTGCGGTGTGTGGGGGCTTGAACCCAAGCCCGCAGGGCTCCCGGAGCGGCCAGAGAAAGAAGGGCCCATGGAGAGGTAGGCGAGGTGGGCAGGGGGCGCCACCTTACTCTCCTCAGCTCCCTGAGGGAGAGAGAGAGAGACAGAGACAGAGAGAGAGATCCCTGACCTCTGAGTCTCTGCCTCCACCGCTGGCTGGTGCCAACTCACGCGCCATCCCACTTCCAGCCATCACCCCCACGCCTGCCCCGGGGCCAGCCCCACCACAGAGAGGCCGGTTGGTTCCTGCTCACCTCTGTGCCGTCCCTTCCCGACCTGACCCCAGTGCAGGGGATAAGCTTCAGACAAGTCTTTCCATGTCCCTCTGCATGACAATAGACTTCCTCCCCTCTCCCATTCCACAGGCCCACCCACCCGGGACATCCACCTTTGTCATTAGCTCAGGAGAGGATGCAAGATGAGAATCTCTGCTATTGTGTGGGGAGACTCAGTTTCCCGGGTTTCCCCCATGGACACATGTTCTTCAGCTGGGTCTGATTTTCTCCAGACAAGCTGTCTTGGGAAGGATTTGGCCAGCCCTAAGAACCTGAAGGGAAAGGGCGGAGGGGGGTTCTCTCTCTGCCCCCGACAGCCCCGAGCTGGGTCGGTCCCTCAGACCTGGCCAGGGGCAGCCCATCCCCCGGCGCCCTTCCCCGGGGCATCCAAGGGCAGGCTCGGCGCCAGCCCCACCCCGCTCGCCACTGCCCGACCATCGTCCTCCCTCGGGGGGCCTGGGCAGGACAGGGACCCGGCTGTGGGAGGCCTCCAGATCTCAGGCCTGGCACACCGTTTACCAGGCTGCTTCCTCCTCTGACGGGGGCCCAGCACACGCCCCAGGAGACTTGGCAGCCGCCCCCAGGGCTCTATCCTCTGGAACTCGTCCCCTTGGAAGGGGCCTGGCCCAGGTGCCAGGTTCGGCTGGTCGGCCAGCCTCCTTTGGAGAAAGCAGGCAAGCCGAGCCAGGCTTGCAGTGGCCCTGGCGTGACACCTGCCACCTCAGGCAGAGGGCCTCCCGCGTGCCCTCCATGGCGGGTTTCTCCCCGGAGCCGTGGCCTGGGCACTAGGAAGGCCGGGCCTCCCCGACTCCCGGGAGGAGGGGCTAGCCCAGTTGCGCCCTGGCCCCCAAACCCTCTGGTGCCATCTGCCTGTCTCGGCACTTCTGACTCCACACAGCCTTTCCTACATCTGGGCTGCCTGCCGTGGCAAAGTGCAGGCGTGGGGTGAGGCCATGGCTTTGTCTTTCCAGGAAAAAATGGGCCCCTGGCCGAAGCAGCAGGCCCAGGCAGAGCCTTGAGCTTGAAGCCCAGTAGGTCTGTGGCCCTCAGGGCCAGAGCAATGCTTTCAAGGCAGGGAAGCGGCCTGCAAGCTGAGTGGGAGTGGGGGAGGGGAGGGAGGCAGCTGAAGCCGAGTCCAGAAGGGCGGCGATGGAAGAGCTGCAGCTGGGTCAGAGCCTGGAGGGAGGGCGGGGCCTTCACTGAGGACCCCCCCGCCCCCCGAGGCCAGCCCTAGGCCCCGGCGGTCACGCATGCGCCCTTGGCCTGTGCGGTGTGTGGGGGCTTGAACCCAAGCCCGCAGGGCTCCCGGAGCGGCCAGAGAAAGAAGGGCCCATGGAGAGGTAGGCGAGGTGGGCAGGGGGCGCCACCTTACTCTCCTCAGCTCCCTGAGGGAGAGAGAGAGAGACAGAGACAGAGAGAGAGATCCCTGACCTCTGAGTCTCTGCCTCCACCGCTGGCTGGTGCCAACTCACGCGCCATCCCACTTCCAGCCATCACCCCCACGCCTGCCCCGGGGCCAGCCCCACCACAGAGAGGCCGGTTGGTTCCTGCTCACCTCTGTGCCGTCCCTTCCCGACCTGACCCCAGTGCAGGGGATAAGCTTCAGACAAGTCTTTCCATGTCCCTCTGCATGACAATAGACTTCCTCCCCTCTCCCATTCCACAGGCCCACCCACCCGGGACATCCACCTTTGTCATTAGCTCAGGAGAGGATGCAAGATGAGAATCTCTGCTATTGTGTGGGGAGACTCAGTTTCCCGGGTTTCCCCCATGGACACATGTTCTTCAGCTGGGTCTGATTTTCTCCAGACAAGCTGTCTTGGGAAGGATTTGGCCAGCCCTAAGAACCTGAAGGGAAAGGGCGGAGGGGGGTTCTCTCTCTGCCCCCGACAGCCCCGAGCTGGGTCGGTCCCTCAGACCTGGCCAGGGGCAGCCCATCCCCCGGCGCCCTTCCCCGGGGCATCCAAGGGCAGGCTCGGCGCCAGCCCCACCCCGCTCGCCACTGCCCGACCATCGTCCTCCCTCGGGGGGCCTGGGCAGGACAGGGACCCGGCTGTGGGAGGCCTCCAGATCTCAGGCCTGGCACACCGTTTACCAGGCTGCTTCCTCCTCTGACGGGGGCCCAGCACACGCCCCAGGAGACTTGGCAGCCGCCCCCAGGGCTCTATCCTCTGGAACTCGTCCCCTTGGAAGGGGCCTGGCCCAGGTGCCAGGTTCGGCTGGTCGGCCAGCCTCCTTTGGAGAAAGCAGGCAAGCCGAGCCAGGCTTGCAGTGGCCCTGGCGTGACACCTGCCACCTCAGGCAGAGGGCCTCCCGCGTGCCCTCCATGGCGGGTTTCTCCCCGGAGCCGTGGCCTGGGCACTAGGAAGGCCGGGCCTCCCCGACTCCCGGGAGGAGGGGCTAGCCCAGTTGCGCCCTGGCCCCCAAACCCTCTGGTGCCATCTGCCTGTCTCGGCACTTCTGACTCCACACAGCCTTTCCTACATCTGGGCTGCCTGCCGTGGCAAAGTGCAGGCGTGGGGTGAGGCCATGGCTTTGTCTTTCCAGGAAAAAATGAGCCCCTGGCCGAAGCAGCAGGCCCAGGCAGAGCCTTGAGCTTGAAGCCCAGTAGGTCTGTGGCCCTCAGGGCCAGAGCAATGCTTTCAAGGCAGGGAAGCGGCCTGCAAGCTGAGTGGGAGTGGGGGAGGGGAGGGAGGCAGCTGAAGCCGAGTCCAGAAGGGCGGCGATGGAAGAGCTGCAGCTGGGTCAGAGCCTGGAGGGAGGGCGGGGCCTTCACTGAGGACCCCCCCGCCCCCCGAGGCCAGCCCTAGGCCCCGGCGGTCACGCATGCGCCCTTGGCCTGTGCGGTGTGTGGGGGCTTGAACCCAAGCCCGCAGGGCTCCCGGAGCGGCCAGAGAAAGAAGGGCCCATGGAGAGGTAGGCGAGGTGGGCAGGGGGCGCCACCTTACTCTCCTCAGCTCCCTGAGGGAGAGAGAGAGAGACAGAGACAGAGAGAGAGATCCCTGACCTCTGAGTCTCTGCCTCCACCGCTGGCTGGTGCCAACTCACGCGCCATCCCACTTCCAGCCATCACCCCCACGCCTGCCCCGGGGCCAGCCCCACCACAGAGAGGCCGGTTGGTTCCTGCTCACCTCTGTGCCGTCCCTTCCCGACCTGACCCCAGTGCAGGGGATAAGCTTCAGACAAGTCTTTCCATGTCCCTCTGCATGACAATAGACTTCCTCCCCTCTCCCATTCCACAGGCCCACCCACCCGGGACATCCACCTTTGTCATTAGCTCAGGAGAGGATGCAAGATGAGAATCTCTGCTATTGTGTGGGGAGACTCAGTTTCCCGGGTTTCCCCCATGGACACATGTTCTTCAGCTGGGTCTGATTTTCTCCAGACAAGCTGTCTTGGGAAGGATTTGGCCAGCCCTAAGAACCTGAAGGGAAAGGGCGGAGGGGGGTTCTCTCTCTGCCCCCGACAGCCCCGAGCTGGGTCGGTCCCTCAGACCTGGCCAGGGGCAGCCCATCCCCCGGCGCCCTTCCCCGGGGCATCCAAGGGCAGGCTCGGCGCCAGCCCCACCCCGCTCGCCACTGCCCGACCATCGTCCTCCCTCGGGGGGCCTGGGCAGGACAGGGACCCGGCTGTGGGAGGCCTCCAGATCTCAGGCCTGGCACACCGTTTACCAGGCTGCTTCCTCCTCTGACGGGGGCCCAGCACACGCCCCAGGAGACTTGGCAGCCGCCCCCAGGGCTCTATCCTCTGGAACTCGTCCCCTTGGAAGGGGCCTGGCCCAGGTGCCAGGTTCGGCTGGTCGGCCAGCCTCCTTTGGAGAAAGCAGGCAAGCCGAGCCAGGCTTGCAGTGGCCCTGGCGTGACACCTGCCACCTCAGGCAGAGGGCCTCCCGCGTGCCCTCCATGGCGGGTTTCTCCCCGGAGCCGTGGCCTGGGCACTAGGAAGGCCGGGCCTCCCCGACTCCCGGGAGGAGGGGCTAGCCCAGTTGCGCCCTGGCCCCCAAACCCTCTGGTGCCATCTGCCTGTCTCGGCACTTCTGACTCCACACAGCCTTTCCTACATCTGGGCTGCCTGCCGTGGCAAAGTGCAGGCGTGGGGTGAGGCCATGGCTTTGTCTTTCCAGGAAAAAATGGGCCCCTGGCCGAAGCAGCAGGCCCAGGCAGAGCCTTGAGCTTGAAGCCCAGTAGGTCTGTGGCCCTCAGGGCCAGAGCAATGCTTTCAAGGCAGGGAAGCGGCCTGCAAGCTGAGTGGGAGTGGGGGAGGGGAGGGAGGCAGCTGAAGCCGAGTCCAGAAGGGCGGCGATGGAAGAGCTGCAGCTGGGTCAGAGCCTGGAGGGAGGGCGGGGCCTTCACTGAGGACCCCCCCGCCCCCCGAGGCCAGCCCTAGGCCCCGGCGGTCACGCATGCGCCCTTGGCCTGTGCGGTGTGTGGGGGCTTGAACCCAAGCCCGCAGGGCTCCCGGAGCGGCCAGAGAAAGAAGGGCCCATGGAGAGGTAGGCGAGGTGGGCAGGGGGCGCCACCTTACTCTCCTCAGCTCCCTGAGGGAGAGAGAGAGAGACAGAGACAGAGAGAGAGATCCCTGACCTCTGAGTCTCTGCCTCCACCGCTGGCTGGTGCCAACTCACGCGCCATCCCACTTCCAGCCATCACCCCCACGCCTGCCCCGGGGCCAGCCCCACCACAGAGAGGCCGGTTGGTTCCTGCTCACCTCTGTGCCGTCCCTTCCCGACCTGACCCCAGTGCAGGGGATAAGCTTCAGACAAGTCTTTCCATGTCCCTCTGCATGACAATAGACTTCCTCCCCTCTCCCATTCCACAGGCCCACCCACCCGGGACATCCACCTTTGTCATTAGCTCAGGAGAGGATGCAAGATGAGAATCTCTGCTATTGTGTGGGGAGACTCAGTTTCCCGGGTTTCCCCCATGGACACATGTTCTTCAGCTGGGTCTGATTTTCTCCAGACAAGCTGTCTTGGGAAGGATTTGGCCAGCCCTAAGAACCTGAAGGGAAAGGGCGGAGGGGGGGTTCTCTCTCTGCCCCCGACAGCCCCGAGCTGGGTCGGTCCCTCAGACCTGGCCAGGGGCAGCCCATCCCCCGGCGCCCTTCCCCGGGGCATCCAAGGGCAGGCTCGGCGCCAGCCCCACCCCGCTCGCCACTGCCCGACCATCGTCCTCCCTCGGGGGGCCTGGGCAGGACAGGGACCCGGGTGTGGGAGGCCTCCAGATCTCAGGCCTGGCACACCGTTTACCAGGCTGCTTCCTCCTCTGACGGGGGCCCAGCACACGCCCCAGGAGACTTGGCAGCCGCCCCCAGGGCTCTATCCTCTGGAACTCGTCCCCTTGGAAGGGGCCTGGCCCAGGTGCCAGGTTCGGCTGGTCGGCCAGCCTCCTTTGGAGAAAGCAGGCAAGCCGAGCCAGGCTTGCAGTGGCCCTGGCGTGACACCTGCCACCTCAGGCAGAGGGCCTCCCGCGTGCCCTCCATGGCGGGTTTTCTCCCCGGAGCCGTGGCCTGGGCACTAGGAAGGCCGGGCCTCCCCGACTCCCGGGAGGAGGGGCTAGCCCAGTTGCGCCCTGGCCCCCAAACCCTCTGGTGCCATCTGCCTGTCTCGGCACTTCTGACTCCACACAGCCTTTCCTACATCTGGGCTGCCTGCCGTGGCAAAGTGCAGGCGTGGGGTGAGGCCATGGCTTTGTCTTTCCAGGAAAAAATGAGCCCCTGGCCGAAGCAGCAGGCCCAGGCAGAGCCTTGAGCTTGAAGCCCAGTAGGTCTGTGGCCCTCAGGGCCAGAGCAATGCTTTCAAGGCAGGGAAGCGGCCTGCAAGCTGAGTGGGAGTGGGGGAGGGGAGGGAGGCAGCTGAAGCCGAGTCCAGAAGGGCGGCGATGGAAGAGCTGCAGCTGGGTCAGAGCCTGGAGGGAGGGCGGGGCCTTCACTGAGGACCCCCCCGCCCCCCGAGGCCAGCCCTAGGCCCCGGCGGTCGCGCATGCGCCCTTGGCCTGTGCGGTGTGTGGGGGCTTGAACCCAAGCCCGCAGGGCTCCCGGAGCGGCCAGAGAAAGAAGGGCCCATGGAGAGGTAGGCGAGGTGGGCAGGGGGCGCCACCTTACTCTCCTCAGCTCCCTGAGGGAGAGAGAGAGAGACAGAGACAGAGAGAGAGATCCCTGACCTCTGAGTCTCTGCCTCCACCGCTGGCTGGTGCCAACTCACGCGCCATCCCACTTCCAGCCATCACCCCCACGCCTGCCCCGGGGCCAGCCCCACCACAGAGAGGCCGGTTGGTTCCTGCTCACCTCTGTGCCGTCCCTTCCCGACCTGACCCCAGTGCAGGGGATAAGCTTCAGACAAGTCTTTCCATGTCCCTCTGCATGACAATAGACTTCCTCCCCTCTCCCATTCCACAGGCCCACCCACCCGGGACATCCACCTTTGTCATTAGCTCAGGAGAGGATGCAAGATGAGAATCTCTGCTATTGTGTGGGGAGACTCAGTTTCCCGGGTTTCCCCCATGGACACATGTTCTTCAGCTGGGTCTGATTTTCTCCAGACAAGCTGTCTTGGGAAGGATTTGGCCAGCCCTAAGAACCTGAAGGGAAAGGGCGGAGGGGGGTTCTCTCTCTGCCCCCGACAGCCCCGAGCTGGGTCGGTCCCTCAGACCTGGCCAGGGGCAGCCCATCCCCCGGCGCCCTTCCCCGGGGCATCCAAGGGCAGGCTCGGCGCCAGCCCCACCCCGCTCGCCACTGCCCGACCATCGTCCTCCCTCGGGGGGCCTGGGCAGGACAGGGACCGGGTGTGGGAGGCCTCCAGATCTCAGGCCTGGCACACCGTTTACCAGGCTGCTTCCTCCTCTGACGGGGGCCCAGCACACGCCCCAGGAGACTTGGCAGCCGCCCCCAGGGCTCTATCCTCTGGAACTCGTCCCCTTGGAAGGGGCCTGGCCCAGGTGCCAGGTTCGGCTGGTCGGCCAGCCTCCTTTGGAGAAAGCAGGCAAGCCGAGCCAGGCTTGCAGTGGCCCTGGCGTGACACCTGCCACCTCAGGCAGAGGGCCTCCCGCGTGCCCTCCATGGCGGGTTTCTCCCCGGAGCCGTGGCCTGGGCACTAGGAAGGCCGGGCCTCCCCGACTCCCGGGAGGAGGGGCTAGCCCAGTTGCGCCCTGGCCCCCAAACCCTCTGGTGCCATCTGCCTGTCTCGGCACTTCTGACTCCACACAGCCTTTCCTACATCTGGGCTGCCTGCCGTGGCAAAGTGCAGGCGTGGGGTGAGGCCATGGCTTTGTCTTTCCAGGAAAAAATGAGCCCCTGGCCGAAGCAGCAGGCCCAGGCAGAGCCTTGAGCTTGAAGCCCAGTAGGTCTGTGGCCCTCAGGGCCAGAGCAATGCTTTCAAGGCAGGGAAGCGGCCTGCAAGCTGAGTGGGAGTGGGGGAGGGGAGGGAGACAGCTGAAGCCGAGTCCAGAAGGGCGGCGATGGAAGAGCTGCAGCTGGGTCAGAGCCTGGAGGGAGGGCGGGGCCTTCACTGAGGACCCCCCCGCCCCCCGAGGCCAGCCCTAGGCCCCGGCGGTCGCGCATGCGCCCTTGGCCTGTGCGGTGTGGTGGGGGCTTGAACCCAAGCCCGCAGGGCTCCCGGAGCGGCCAGAGAAAGAAGGGCCCATGGAGAGGTAGGCGAGGTGGGCAGGGGGCGCCACCTTACTCTCCTCAGCTCCCTGAGGGAGAGAGAGAGAGACAGAGACAGAGAGAGAGATCCCTGACCTCTGAGTCTCTGCCTCCACCGCTGGCTGGTGCCAACTCACGCGCCATCCCACTTCCAGCCATCACCCCCACGCCTGCCCCGGGGCCAGCCCCACCACAGAGAGGCCGGTTGGTTCCTGCTCACCTCTGTGCCGTCCCTTCCCGACCTGACCCCCAGTGCAGGGGATAAGCTTCAGACAAGTCTTTCCATGTCCCTCTGCATGACAATAGACTTCCTCCCCTCTCCCATTCCACAGGGCCCACCCACCCGGACATCCACCTTTGTCATTAGCTCAGGAGAGGATGCAAGATGAGAATCTCTGCTATTGTGTGGGGAGACTCAGTTTCCCGGGTTTCCCCCATGGACACATGTTCTTCAGCTGGGTCTGATTTTCTCCAGACAAGCTGTCTTGGGAAGGATTTGGCCAGCCCTAAGAACCTGAAGGGAAAGGGCGGAGGGGGGTTCTCTCTCTGCCCCCGACAGCCCCGAGCTGGGTCGGTCCCTCAGACCTGGCCAGGGGCAGCCCATCCCCCGGCGCCCTTCCCCCGGGGCATCCAAGGGCAGGCTCGGCGCCAGCCCCACCCCGCTCGCCACTGCCCGACCATCGTCCTCCCTCGGGGGGCCTGGGCAGGACAGGGACCCGGGTGTGGGAGGCCTCCAGATCTCAGGCCTGGACACACCGTTTACCAGGCTGCTTCCTCCTCTGACGGGGGCCCAGCACACGCCCCAGGAGACTTGGCAGCCGCCCCCAGGGCTCTATCCTCTGGAACTCGTCCCCTTGGAAGGGGCCTGGCCCAGGTGCCAGGTTCGGCTGGTCGGCCAGCCTCCTTTGGAGAAAGCAGGCAAGCCGAGCCAGGCTTGCAGTGGCCCTGGCGTGACACCTGCCACCTCAGGCAGAGGGCCTCCCGCGTGCCCTCCATGGCGGGTTTCTCCCCGGAGCCGTGGCCTGGGCACTAGGAAGGCCGGGCCTCCCCGACTCCCGGGAGGAGGGGCTAGCCCAGTTGCGCCCTGGCCCCCAAACCCTCTGGTGCCATCTGCCTGTCTCGGCACTTCTGACTCCACACAGCCTTTCCTACATCTGGGCTGCCTGCCGTGGCAAAGTGCAGGCGTGGGGTGAGGCCATGGCTTTGTCTTTCCAGGAAAAAATGAGCCCCTGGCCGAAGCAGCAGGCCCAGGCAGAGCCTTGAGCTTGAAGCCCAGTAGGTCTGTGGCCCTCAGGGCCAGAGCAATGCTTTCAAGGCAGGGAAGCGGCCTGCAAGCTGAGTGGGAGTGGGGGAGGGGAGGGAGACAGCTGAAGCCGAGTCCAGAAGGGCGGCGATGGAAGAGCTGCAGCTGGGTCAGAGCCTGGAGGGAGGGCGGGGCCTTCACTGAGGACCCCCCCGCCCCCCGGAGGCCAGCCCTAGGCCCCGGCGGTCACGCATGCGCCCTTGGCCTGTGCGGTGTGTGGGGGCTTGAACCCAAGCCCGCAGGGCTCCCGGAGCGGCCAGAGAAAGAAGGGCCCATGGAGAGGTAGGCGAGGTGGGCAGGGGGCGCCACCTTACTCTCCTCAGCTCCCTGAGGGAGAGAGAGAGAGACAGAGACAGAGAGAGAGATCCCTGACCTCTGAGTCTCTGCCTCCACCGCTGGCTGGTGCCAACTCACGCGCCATCCCACTTCCAGCCATCACCCCCACGCCTGCCCCGGGGCCAGCCCCACCACAGAGAGGCCGGTTGGTTCCTGCTCACCTCTGTGCCGTCCCTTCCCGACCTGACCCCAGTGCAGGGGATAAGCTTCAGACAAGTCTTTCCATGTCCCTCTGCATGACAATAGACTTCCTCCCCTCTCCCATTCCACAGGCCCACCCACCCGGGGACATCCACCTTTGTCATTAGCTCAGGAGAGGATGCAAGATGAGAATCTCTGCTATTGTGTGGGGAGACTCAGTTTCCCGGGTTTCCCCCATGGACACATGTTCTTCAGCTGGGTCTGATTTTCTCCAGACAAGCTGTCTTGGGAAGGATTTGGCCAGCCCTAAGAACCTGAAGGGAAAGGGCGGAGGGGGGTTCTCTCTCTGCCCCCGACAGCCCCGAGCTGGGTCGG
>NW_026691665.1:0-59245 GCF_020826845.1 Diceros bicornis minor
GGCTTCAAGCTCAAGGCTCTGCCTGGGCCTGCTGCTTCGGCCAGGGGCTCATTTTTTCCTGGAAAGACAAAGCCATGGCCTCAGCCCACGCCTGCGCTTTGCCACGGCAGGCAGCCCAGATGTAGGAAAGGCTCTGTGGAGTCAGAAGTGCCGAGACAGGCAGATGGCACCAGAGGGTTTGGGGGCCAGGGCGCAACTGGGCTAGCCCCTCCTCCCGGGAGTCGGGGAGGCCCGACCTTCCTAGTGCCCAGGCCACGGCTCCGGGGAGAAACCCGCCATGGAGGGCACGCGGGAAGCCCTCTGCCTGAGGTGGCAGGTGTCACGCCAGGGCCACTGCAAGCCTGGCTCGGCTTGCCTGCTTTCTCCAAAGGAGGCTGGCCGACCAGCCGAACCTGGCACCTGGGCCAGGCCCCTTCCAAGGGGACGAGTTCCAGAGGCTAGAGCCCTGGGGGCGGCTGCCAAGTCTCCTGGGGCGTGTGCTGGGCCCCCGTCAGAGGAGGAAGCAGCCTGCTAAACGGTGTGCCAGGCCTGAGATCTGGAGGCCTCCCACACCCGGGTCACTGTCCTGCCCAGGCCCCCCGAGGGAGGACGATGGTCGGGCAGTGGCGAGCGTGGTGGGGCTGGCAACGAGCCTGCCCTTGGATGCCCCGGGGAAGGGCGCCGGGGGATGGGCTGCCCCTGGCCAGGTCTGAGGGACCGACCCAGCTCGGGGCTGTCGGGGGCAGAGAGAGAACCCCCCTCCGCCCTTTCCCTTCAGGTGCTTAGGGCTGGCCAAATCCTTCCCAAGACAGCTTGTCTGGAGAAAATCAGACCCAGCTGAAGAACATGTGTCCATGGGGGAAACCCGGGAAACTGAGTCTCCCCACACAATAGCAGAGATTCTCATCTTGCATCCTCTCCTGAGCTAATGACAAAGGTGGATGTCCCGGGTGGGTGGGCCTGTGGAATGGGAGAGGGGAGGAAGTCTATTGTCATGCAGAGGGACATGGAAAGACTTGTCTGAAGCTTATCCCCTGCACTGGGGTCAGGTCGGGAAGGGACGGCACAGAGGTGAGCAGGAACCAACCGGCCTCTCTGTGGTGGGGCTGGCCCCGGGGCAGGCGTGGGGGTGATGGCTGGAAGTGGGATGGCGCGTGAGTTGGCACCAGCCAGCGGTGGAGGCAGAGACTCAGAGGTCAGGGATCTCTCTCTCTGTCTCTGTCTCTCTCTCTCTCCCTCAGGGAGCTGAGGAGAGTAAGGTGGCGCCCCCTGCCCACCTCGCCTACCTCTCCATGGGCCCTTCTTTCTCTGGCCGCTCCGGGAGCCCTGCGGGCTTGGGTTCAACCCCCCACACACCGCACAGGCCAAGGGCGCATGCGCGACCGCCGGGGCCTAGGGCTGGCCTCGGGGGGCGGGGGGGTCCTCAGTGAAGGCCCCGTCCTCCCTCCAGGCTCTGACCCAGCTGCAGCTCTTCCATCGCCGCCCTTCTGGACTCGGCTTCAGCTGTCTCCCTCCCCTCCCCCAATCCCACTCAGCTTGCAGGCCGCTTCCCTGCCTTGAAAGCATGGCTCTGGCCCTGAGGGCCACAGACCTACTGGGCTTCAAGCTCAAGGCTCTGCCTGGGCCTGCTGCTTCGGCCAGGGGCTCATTTTTTCCTGGAAAGACAAAGCCATGGCCTCACCCCACGCCTGCACTTTGCCACGGCAGGCAGCCCAGATGTAGGAAAGGCTCTGTGGAGTCAGAAGTGCCGAGACAGGCAGATGGCACCAGAGGGTTTGGGGGCCAGGGCGCAACTGGGCTAGCCCCTCCTCCCGGGAGTCAAGGAGGCTGGGCCTTCCTAGTGCCCAGGCCACGGCTCCAGGGAGAAACCCGCCATGAGGGCACGCGGGAAGCCCTCTGCCTGAGGTGGCAGGTGTCACGCCAGGGCCACTGCAAGCCTGGCTCGGCTTGCCTGCTTTCTCCAAAGGAGGCTGGCCGACCAGCCGAACCTGGCACCTGGGCCAGGCCCCTTCCAAGGGGACGAGTTCCAGAGGCTAGAGCCCTGGGGGCGGCTGCCAAGTCTCGTGGGGCGTGTGCTGGGCCCCCGTCAGAGGAGGAAGCAGCCTGCTAAACGGTGTGCCAGGCCTGAGATCTGGAGGCCTCCCACAGCCGGGTCCCTGTCCTGCCCAGGCCCCCCGAGGGAGGACGATGGTCGGGCAGTGGCGAGCGTGGTGGGGCTGGCAACGAGCCTGCCCTTGGATGCCCCGGGGAAGGGCGCCGGGGGATGGGCTGCCCCTGGCCAGGTCTGAGGGACCGACCCAGCTCGGGGCTGTCGGGGGCAGAGAGAGAACCCCCCTCCGCCCTTTCCCTTCAGGTGCTTAGGGCTGGCCAAATCCTTCCCAAGACAGCTTGTCTGGAGAAAATCAGACCCAGCTGAAGAACATGTGTCCATGGGGAAACCCGGGAAACTGAGTCTCCCCACACAATAGCAGAGATTCTCATCTTGCATCCTCTCCTGAGCTAATGACAAAGGTGGATGTCCCGGGTGGGTGGGCCTGTGGAATGGGAGAGGGGAGGAAGTCTATTGTCATGCAGAGGGACATGGAAAGACTTGTCTGAAGCTTATCCCCTGCACTGGGGTCAGGTCGGGAAGGGACGGCACAGAGGTGAGCAGGAACCAACCGGCCTCTCTGTGGTGGGGCTGGCCCCGGGGCAGGCGTGGGGGTGATGGCTGGAAGTGGGATGGCGCGTGAGTTGGCACCAGCCAGCGGTGGAGGCAGAGACTCAGAGGTCAGGGATCTCTCTCTCTGTCTCTGTCTCTCTCTCTCTCCCTCAGGGAGCTGAGGAGAGTAAGGTGGCGCCCCCTGCCCACCTCGCCTACCTCTCCATGGGCCCTTCTTTCTCTGGCCGCTCCGGGAGCCCTGCGGGCTTGGGTTCAACCCCCCACACACCGCACAGGCCAAGGGCGCATGCGCGACCGCCGGGGCCTAGGGCTGGCCTCGGGGGGCGGGGGGGTCCTCAGTGAAGGCCCCGCCCTCCCTCCAGGCTCTGACCCAGCTGCAGCTCTTCCATCGCCGCCCTTCTGGACTCGGCTTCAGCTGTCTCCCTCCCCTCCCCCACTCCCACTCAGCTTGCAGGCCGCTTCCCTGCCTTGAAAGCATGGCTCTGGCCCTGAGGGCCACAGACCTACTGGGCTTCAAGCTCAAGGCTCTGCCTGGGCCTGCTGCTTCGGCCAGGGGCTCATTTTTTCCTGGAAAGACAAAGCCATGGCCTCACCCCACGCCTGCGCTTTGCCACGGCAGGCAGCCCAGATGTAGGAAAGGCTCTGTGGAGTCAGAAGTGCCGAGACAGGCAGATGGCACCAGAGGGTTTGGGGGCCAGGGCGCAACTGGGCTAGCCCCTCCTCCCGGGAGTCGGGGAGGCCCGGCCTTCCTAGTGCCCAGGCCACGGCTCCGGGGAGAAACCCGCCATGGAGGGCACGCGGGAGGCCCTCTGCCTGAGGTGGCAGGTGTCACGCCAGGGCCACTGCAAGCCTGGCTCGGCTTGCCTGCTTTCTCCAAAGGAGGCTGG
The DNA here is from genome assembly GCF_020826845.1 of Diceros bicornis minor. Classification (NCBI taxonomy): domain Eukaryota; kingdom Metazoa; phylum Chordata; class Mammalia; order Perissodactyla; family Rhinocerotidae; genus Diceros; species Diceros bicornis. The sequence continues at coordinate 3,529 of NW_026691665.1, forward strand.
CCGACCAGCCGAACCTGGCACCTGGGCCAGGCCCCTTCCAAGGGGACGAGTTCCAGAGGCTAGAGCCCTGGGGGCGGCTGCCAAGTCTCCTGGGGCGTGTGCTGGGCCCCCGTCAGAGGAGGAAGCAGCCTGCTAAACGGTGTGCCAGGCCTGAGATCTGGAGGCCTCCCACAGCCGGGTCCCTGTCCTGCCCAGGCCCCCCGAGGGAGGACGATGGTCGGGAAGTGGCGAGCGGGGTGGGGCTGGCGCCAAGCCTGCCCTTGGATGCCCCGGGGAAGGGCGCCGGGGGATGGGCTGCCCCTGGCCAGGTCTGAGGGACCGACCCAGCTCGGGGCTGTCGGGGGCAGAGAGAGAACCCCCCTCCGCCCTTTCCCTTCAGGTTCTTAGGGCTGGCCAAATCCTTCCCAAGACAGCTTGTCTGGAGAAAATCAGACCCAGCTGAAGAACATGTGTCCATGGGGGAAACCCAGGAAACTGAGTCTCCCCACACAATAGCAGAGATTCTCATCTTGCATCCTCTCCTGAGCTAATGACAAAGGTGGATGTCCCGGGTGGGTGGGCCCTGTGGAATGGGAGAGGGGAGGAAGTCTATTGTCATGCAGAGGGACATGGAAAGACTTGTCTGAAGCTTATCCCCTGCACTGGGGTCAGGTCGGGAAGGGACGGCACAGAGGTGAGCAGGAACCAACCGGCCTCTCTGTGGTGGGGCTGGCCCCGGGGCAGGCGTGGGGGGTGATGGCTGGAAGTGGGATGGCGCGTGAGTTGGCACCAGCCAGCGGTGGAGGCAGAGACTCAGAGGTCAGGGATCTCTCTCTCTGTCTCTGTCTCTCTCTCTCTCCCTCAGGGAGCTGAGGAGAGTAAGGTGGCGCCCCCTGCCCACCTCGCCTACCTCTCCATGGGCCCTTCATTCTCTGGCCGCTCCGGGAGCCCTGCGGGCTTGGGTTCAACCCCCCACACACCGCACAGGCCAAGGGCGCATGCGCGACCGCCGGGGCCTAGGGCTGGCCTCGGGGGGCGGGGGGGTCCTCAGTGAAGGCCCCGTCCTCCCTCCAGGCTCTGACCCAGCTGCAGCTCTTCCATCGCCGCCCTTCTGGACTCGGCTTCAGCTGTCTCCCTCCCCTCCCCCACTCCCACTCAGCTTGCAAGCCGCTTCCCTGCCTTGAGAGCATGGCTCTGGCCCTGAGGGCCACAGACCTACTGGGCTTCAAGCTCAAGGCTCTGCCTGGGCCTGCTGCTTCGGCCAGGGGCTCATTTTTTCCTGGAAAGACAAAGCCATGGCCTCACCCCACGCCTGCACTTTGCCACGGCAGGCAGCCCAGATGTAGGAAAGGCTCTGTGGAGTCAGAAGTGCCGAGACAGGCAGATGGCACCAGAGGGTTTGGGGGCCAGGGCGCAACTGGGCTAGCCCCTCCTCCCGGGAGTCAAGGAGGCCGGGCCTTCCTAGTGCCCAGGCCACGGCTCCGGGGAGAAACCCGCCATGAGGGCACGCGGGAAGCCCTCTGCCTGAGTTGGCAGGTGTCACGCCAGGGCCACTGCAAGCCTGGCTCGGCTTGCCTGCTTTCTCCAAAGGAGGCTGGCCGACCAACCGAACCTGGCACCTGGGCCAGGCCCCTTCCAAGGGGACGAGTTCCAGAGGCTAGAGCCCTGGGGGCGGCTGCCAAGTCTCCTGGGGCGTGTGCTGGGCCCCCGTCAGAGGAGGAAGCAGCCTGCTAAACGGGTGTGCCAGGCCTGAGATCTGGAGGCCTCCCACACCCGGGTCCCTGTCCTGCCCAGGCCCCCCGAGGGAGGACGATGGTCGGGCAGTGGCGAGCGTGGTGGGGGCTGGCAACGAGCCTGCCCTTGGATGCCCCGGGGAAGGGCGCCGGGGGATGGGCTGCCCCTGGCCAGGTCTGAGGGACCGACCCAGCTCGGGGCTGTCGGGGGCAGAGAGAGAACCCCCCTCCGCCCTTTCCCTTCAGGTGCTTAGGGCTGGCCAAATCCTTCCCAAGACAGCTTGTCTGGAGAAAATCAGACCCAGCTGAAGAACATGTGTCCATGGGGGAAACCCGGGAAACTGAGTCTCCCCACACAATAGCAGAGATTCTCATCTTGCATCCTCTCCTGAGCTAATGACAAAGGTGGATGTCCCGGGTGGGTGGGCCTGTGGAATGGGAGAGGGGAGGAAGTCTATTGTCATGCAGAGGGACATGGAAAGACTTGTCTGAAGCTTATCCCCTGCACTGGGGTCAGGTCGGGAAGGGACGGCACAGAGGTGAGCAGGAACCAACCGGCCTCTCTGTGGTGGGGCTGGCCCCGGGGCAGGCGTGGGGGTGATGGCTGGAAGTGGGATGGCGCGTGAGTTGGCACCAGCCAGCGGTGGAGGCAGAGACTCAGAGGTCAGGGATCTCTCTCTCTGTCTCTGTCTCTCTCTCTCTCCCTCAGGGAGCTGAGGAGAGTAAGGTGGCGCCCCCTGCCCACCTCGCCTACCTCTCCATGGGCCCTTCTTTCTCTGGCCGCTCCGGGAGCCCTGCGGGCTTGGGTTCAACCCCCCACACACCGCACAGGCCAAGGGCGCATGCGCGACCGCCGGGGCCTAGGGCTGGCCTCGGGGGGCGGGGGCGTCCTCAGTGAAGGCCCCGCCCTCCCTCCAGGCTCTGACCCAGCTGCAGCTCTTCCATCGCCGCCCTTCTGGACTCGGCTTCAGCTGTCTCCCTCCCCTCCCCCACTCCCACTCAGCTTGCAGGCCGCTTCCCTGCCTTGAAAGCATGGCTCTGGCACTGAGGGCCACAGACCTACTGGGCTTCAAGCTCAAGGCTCTGCCTGGGCCTGCTGCTTCGGCCAGGGGCTCATTTTTTCCTGGAAAGACAAAGCCATGGCCTCACCCCACGCCTGCACTTTGCCACGGCAGGCAGCCCAGATGTAGGAAAGGCTCTGTGGAGTCAGAAGTGCCGAGACAGGCAGATGGCACCAGAGGGTTTGGGGGCCAGGGCGCAACTGGGCTAGCCCCTCCTCCCGGGAGTCGGGGAGGCCCGGCCTTCCTAGTGCCCAGGCCACGGCTCCGGGGAGAAACCCGCCATGGAGGGCACGCGGGAGGCCCTCTGCCTGAGGTGGCAGGTGTCACGCCAGGGCCACTGCAAGCCTGGCTCGGCTTGCCTGCTTTCTCCAAAGGAGGCTGGCCGACCAGCCGAACCTGGCACCTGGGCCAGGCCCCTTCCAAGGGGACGAGTTCCAGAGGCTAGAGCCCTGGGGGCGGCTGCCAAGTCTCCTGGGGCGTGTGCTGGGCCCCCGTCAGAGGAGGAAGCAGCCTGCTAAACGGTGTGCCAGGCCTGAGATCTGGAGGCCTCCCACAGCCGGGTCCCTGTCCTGCCCAGGCCCCCCGAGGGAGGACGATGGTCGGGCAGTGGCGAGCGGGGTGGGGCTGGCGCCGAGCCTGCCCTTGGATGCCCCGGGGAAGGGCGCCGGGGGATGGGCTGCCCCTGGCCAGGTCTGAGGGACCGACCCAGCTCGGGGCTGTCGGGGGCAGAGAGAGAACCCCCCTCCGCCCTTTCCCTTCAGGTTCTTAGGGCTGGCCAAATCCTTCCCAAGACAGCTTGTCTGGAGAAAATCAGACCCAGCTGAAGAACATGTGTCCATGGGGGTAACCCGGGAAACTGAGTCTCCCCACACAATAGCAGAGATTCTCATCTTGCATCCTCTCCTGAGCTAATGACAAAGGTGGATGTCCCGGGTGGGTGGGCCTGTGGAATGGGAGAGGGGAGGAAGTCTATTGTCATGCAGAGGGACATGGAAAGACTTGTCTGAAGCTTATCCCCTGCACTGGGGTCAGGTCGGGAAGGGACGGCACAGAGGTGAGCAGGAACCAACCGGCCTCTCTGTGGTGGGGCTGGCCACGGGGCAGGCGTGGGGGTGATGGCTGGAAGTGGGATGGCGCGTGAGTTGGCACCAGCCAGCGGTGGAGGCAGAGACTCAGAGGTCAGGGATCTCTCTCTCTGTCTCTGTCTCTCTCTCTCTCCCTCAGGGAGCTGAGGAGAGTAAGGTGGCGCCCCCTGCCCACCTCGCCTACCTCTCCATGGGCCCTTCTTTCTCTGGCCGCTCCGGGAGCCCTGCGGGCTTGGGTTCAACCCCCCACACACCGCACAGGCCAAGGGCGCATGCGCGACCGCCGGGGCCTAGGGCTGGCCTCCGGGGGCGGGGGGGTCCTCAGTGAAGGCCCCGCCCTCCCTCCAGGCTCTGACCCAGCTGCAGCTCTTCCATCGCCGCCCTTCTGGACTCGGCTTCAGCTGTCTCCCTCCCCTCCCCCACTCCCACTCAGCTTGCAGGCCGCTTCCCTGCCTTGAAAGCATGGCTCTGGCCCTGAGGGCCACAGACCTACTGGGCTTCAAGCTCAAGGCTCTGCCTGGGCCTGCTGCTTCGGCCAGGGGCTCATTTTTTCCTGGAAAGACAAAGCCATGGCCTCACCCCACGCCTGCACTTTGCCACGGCAGGCAGCCCAGATGTAGGAAAGGCTCTGTGGAGTCAGAAGTGCCGAGACAGGCAGATGGCACCAGAGGGTTTGGGGGCCAGGGCGCAACTGGGCTAGCCCCTCCTCCCGGGAGTCGGGGAGGCCCGGCCTTCCTAGTGCCCAGGCCACGGCTCCGGGGAGAAACCCGCCATGGAGGGCACGCGGGAGGCCCTCTGCCTGAGGTGGCAGGTGTCACGCCAGGGCCACTGCAAGCCTGGCTCGGCTTGCCTGCTTTCTCCAAAGGAGGCTGGCCGACCAGCCGAACCTGGCACCTGGGCCAGGCCCCTTCCAAGGGGACGAGTTCCAGAGGCTAGAGCCCTGGGGGCGGCTGCCAAGTCTCCTGGGGCGTGTGCTGGGCCCCCGTCAGAGGAGGAAGCAGCCTGCTAAACGGTGTGCCAGGCCTGAGATCTGGAGGCCTCCCACAGCCGGGTCCCTGTCCTGCCCAGGCCCCCCGAGGGAGGACGATGGTCGGGCAGTGGCGAGCGGGGTGGGGCTGGCGCCAAGCCTGCCCTTGGATGCCCCGGGGAAGGGCGCCGGGGGATGGGCTGCCCCTGGCCAGGTCTGAGGGACCGACCCAGCTCGGGGCTGTCGGGGGCAGAGAGAGAACCCCCCTCCGCCCTTTCCCTTCAGGTTCTTAGGGCTGGCCAAATCCTTCCCAAGACAGCTTGTCTGGAGAAAATCAGACCCAGCTGAAGAACATGTGTCCATGGGGGAAACCCGGGAAACTGAGTCTCCCCACACAATAGCAGAGATTCTCATCTTGCATCCTCTCCTGAGCTAATGACAAAGGTGGATGTCCCGGGTGGGTGGGCCTGTGGAATGGGAGAGGGGAGGAAGTCTATTGTCATGCAGAGGGACATGGAAAGACTTGTCTGAAGCTTATCCCCTGCACTGGGGTCAGGTCGGGAAGGGACGGCACAGAGGTGAGCAGGAACCAACCGGCCTCTCTGTGGTGGGGCTGGCCCCGGGGCAGGCGTGGGGGTGATGGCTGGAAGTGGGATGGCGCGTGAGTTGGCACCAGCCAGCGGTGGAGGCAGAGACTCAGAGGTCAGGGATCTCTCTCTCTGTCTCTGTCTCTCTCTCTCTCCCTCAGGGAGCTGAGGAGAGTAAGGTGGCGCCCCCTGCCCACCTCGCCTACCTCTCCATGGGCCCTTCTTTCTCTGGCCGCTCCGGGAGCCCTGCGGGCTTGGGTTCAACCCCCCACACACCGCACAGGCCAAGGGCGCATGCGCGACCCCCGGGGCCTAGGGCTGGCCTCGGTGGGCGGGGGGGTCCTCAGTGAAGGCCCCGCCCTCCCTCCAGGCTCTGACCCAGCTGCAGCTCTTCCATCGCCGCCCTTCTGGACTCGGCTTCAGCTGTCTCCCTCCCCTCCCCCACTCCCACTCAGCTTGCAGGCCGCTTCCCTGCCTTGAAAGCATGGCTCTGGCCCTGAGGGCCACAGACCTACTGGGCTTCAAGCTCAAGGCTCTGCCTGGGCCTGCTGCTTCGGCCAGGGGCTCATTTTTTCCTGGAAAGACAAAGCCATGGCCTCACCCCACGCCTGCACTTTGCCACGGCAGGCAGCCCAGATGTAGGAAAGGCTCTGTGGAGTCAGAAGTGCCGAGACAGGCAGATGGCACCAGAGGGTTTGGGGGCCAGGGCGCAACTGGGCTAGACCCTCCTCCCGGGAGTCGGGGAGGCCCGGCCTTCCTAGTGCCCAGGCCACGGCTCCGGGGAGAAACCCGCCATGGAGGGCACGCGGGAGGCCCTCTGCCTGAGGTGGCAGGTGTCACGCCAGGGCCACTGCAAGCCTGGCTCGGCTTGCCTGCTTTCTCCAAAGGAGGCTGGCCGACCAGCCGAACCTGGCACCTGGGCCAGGCCCCTTCCAAGGGGACGAGTTCCAGAGGCTAGAGCCCTGGGGGCGGCTGCCAAGTCTCCTGGGGCGTGTGCTGGGCCCCCGTCAGAGGAGGAAGCAGCCTGCTAAACGGTGTGCCAGGCCTGAGATCTGGAGGCCTCCCACAGCCGGGTCCCTGTCCTGCCCAGGCCCCCCGAGGGAGGACGATGGTCGGGCAGTGGCGAGCGGGGTGGGGCTGGCGCCAAGCCTGCCCTTGGATGCCCCGGGGAAGGGCGCCGGGGGATGGGCTGCCCCTGGCCAGGTCTGAGGGACCGACCCAGCTCGGGGCTGTCGGGGGCAGAGAGAGAACCCCCCTCCGCCCTTTCCCTTCAGGTTCTTAGGGCTGGCCAAATCCTTCCCAAGACAGCTTGTCTGGAGAAAATCAGACCCAGCTGAAGAACATGTGTCCATGGGGGAAACCCGGGAAACTGAGTCTCCCCACACAATAGCAGAGATTCTCATCTTGCATCCTCTCCTGAGCTAATGACAAAGGTGGATGTCCCGGGTGGGTGGGCCTGTGGAATGGGAGAGGGGAGGAAGTCTATTGTCATGCAGAGGGACATGGAAAGACTTGTCTGAAGCTTATCCCCTGCACTGGGGTCAGGTCGGGAAGGGACGGCACAGAGGTGAGCAGGAACCAACCGGCCTCTCTGTGGTGGGGCTGGCCCCGGGGCAGGCGTGGGGGTGATGGCTGGAAGTGGGATGGCGCGTGAGTTGGCACCAGCCAGCGGTGGAGGCAGAGACTCAGAGGTCAGGGATCTCTCTCTCTGTCTCTGTCTCTCTCTCTCTCCCTCAGGGAGCTGAGGAGAGTAAGGTGGCGCCCCCTGCCCACCTCGCCTACCTCTCCATGGGCCCTTCTTTCTCTGGCCGCTCCGGGAGCCCTGCGGGCTTGGGTTCAACCCCCCACACACCGCACAGGCCAAGGGCGCATGCGCGACCCCCGGGGCCTAGGGCTGGCCTCGGTGGGCGGGGGGGTCCTCAGTGAAGGCCCCGCCCTCCCTCCAGGCTCTGACCCAGCTGCAGCTCTTCCATCGCCGCCCTTCTGGACTCGGCTTCAGCTGTCTCCCTCCCCTCCCCCAATCCCACTCAGCTTGCAGGCCGCTTCCCTGCCTTGAAAGCATGGCTCTGGCCCTGAGGGCCACAGACCTACTGGGCTTCAAGCTCAAGGCTCTGCCTGGGCCTGCTGCTTCGGCCAGGGGCTCATTTTTTCCTGGAAAGACAAAGCCATGGCCTCACCCCACGCCTGCACTTTGCCACGGCAGGCAGCCCAGATGTAGGAAAGGCTCTGTGGAGTCAGAAGTGCCGAGACAGGCAGATGGCACCAGAGGGTTTGGGGGCCAGGGCGCAACTGGGCTAGCCCCTCCTCCCGGGAGTCAAGGAGGCTGGGCCTTCCTAGTGCCCAGGCCACGGCTCCGGGGAGAAACCTGCCATGAGGGCACGCGGGAAGCCCTCTGCCTGAGGTGGCAGGTGTCACGCCAGGGCCACTGCAAGCCTGGCTCGGCTTGCCTGCTTTCTCCAAAGGAGGCTGGCCGACCAGCCGAACCTGGCACCTGGGCCAGGCCCCTTCCAAGGGGACGAGTTCCAGAGGCTAGAGCCCTGGGGGCGGCTGCCAAGTCTCCTGGGGCGTGTGCTGGGCCCCCGTCAGAGGAGGAAGCAGCCTGCTAAACGGTGTGCCAGGCCTGAGATCTGGAGGCCTCCCACACCCGGGTCCCTGTCCTGCCCAGGCCCCCCGAGGGAGGACGATGGTCGGGCAGTGGCGAACGTGGTGGGGCTGGCAACGAGCCTGCCCTTGGATGCCCCGGGGAAGGGCGCCGGGGGATGGGCTGCCCCTGGCCAGGTCTGAGGGACCGACCCAGCTCGGGGCTGTCGGGGGCAGAGAGAGAACCCCCCTCCGCCCTTTCCCTTCAGGTGCTTAGGGCTGGCCAAATCCTTCCCAAGACAGCTTGTCTGGAGAAAATCAGACCCAGCTGAAGAACATGTGTCCATGGGGGAAACCCGGGAAACTGAGTCTCCCCACACAATAGCAGAGATTCTCATCTTGCATCCTCTCCTGAGCTAATGACAAAGGTGGATGTCCCGGGTGGGTGGGCCTGTGGAATGGGAGAGGGAAGGAAGTCTATTGTCATGCAGAGGGACATGGAAAGACTTGTCTGAAGCTTATCCCCTGCACTGGGGTCAGGTCGGGAAGGGACGGCACAGAGGTGAGCAGGAACCAACCGGCCTCTCTGTGGTGGGGCTGGCCCCGGGGCAGGCGTGGGGGTGATGGCTGGAAGTGGGATGGCGCGTGAGTTGGCACCAGCCAGCGGTGGAGGCAGAGACTCAGAGGTCAGGGATCTCTCTCTCTGCCTCTGTCTCTCTCTCTCTCCCTCAGGGAGCTGAGGAGAGTAAGGTGGCGCCCCCTGCCCACCTCGCCTACCTCTCCATGGGCCCTTCTTTCTCTGGCCGCTCCGGGAGCCCTGCGGGCTTGGGTTCAACCCCCCACACACCGCACAGGCCAAGGGCGCATGCGCGACCGCCGGGGCCTAGGGCTGGCCTCGGGGGGCGGGGGGGTCCTCAGTGAAGGCCCCGCCCTCCCTCCAGGCTCTGACCCAGCTGCAGCTCTTCCATCGCCGCCCTTCTGGACTCGGCTTCAGCTGTCTCCCTCCCCTCCCCCACTCCCACTCAGCTTGCAGGCCGCTTCCCTGCCTTGAAAGCATGGCTCTGGCACTGAGGGCCACAGACCTACTGGGCTTCAAGCTCAAGGCTCTGCCTGGGCCTGCTGCTTCGGCCAGGGGCTCATTTTTTCCTGGAAAGACAAAGCCATGGCCTCACCCCACGCCTGCACTTTGCCACGGCAGGCAGCCCAGATGTAGGAAAGGCTCTGTGGAGTCAGAAGTGCCGAGACAGGCAGATGGCACCAGAGGGTTTGGGGGCCAGGGCGCAACTGGGCTAGCCCCTCCTCCCGGGAGTCGGGGAGGCCCGGCCTTCCTAGTGCCCAGGCCACGGCTCCGGGGAGAAACCCGCCATGGAGGGCACGCGGGAGGCCCTCTGCCTGAGGTGGCAGGTGTCACGCCAGGGCCACTGCAAGCCTGGCTCGGCTTGCCTGCTTTCTCCAAAGGAGGCTGGCCGACCAGCCGAACCTGGCACCTGGGCCAGGCCCCTTCCAAGGGGACGAGTTCCAGAGGCTAGAGCCCTGGGGGCGGCTGCCAAGTCTCCTGGGGCGTGTGCTGGGCCCCCGTCAGAGGAGGAAGCAGCCTGCTAAACGGTGTGCCAGGCCTGAGATCTGGAGGCCTCCCACAGCCGGGTCCCTGTCCTGCCCAGGCCCCCCGAGGGAGGACGATGGTCGGGCAGTGGCGAGCGGGGTGGGGCTGGCGCCGAGCCTGCCCTTGGATGCCCCGGGGAAGGGCGCCGGGGGATGGGCTGCCCCTGGACAGGTCTGAGGGACCGACCCAGCTCGGGACTGTCGGGGGCAGAGAGAGAACCCCCCTCCGCCCTTTCCCTTCAGGTTCTTAGGGCTGGCCAAATCCTTCCCAAGACAGCTTGTCTGGAGAAAATCAGACCCAGCTGAAGAACATGTGTCCATGGGGGTAACCCGGGAAACTGAGTCTCCCCACACAATAGCAGAGATTCTCATCTTGCATCCTCTCCTGAGCTAATGACAAAGGTGGATGTCCCGGGTGGGTGGGCCTGTGGAATGGGAGAGGGGAGGAAGTCTATTGTCATGCAGAGGGACATGGAAAGACTTGTCTGAAGCTTATCCCCTGCACTGGGGTCAGGTCGGGAAGGGACGGCACAGAGGTGAGCAGGAACCAACCGGCCTCTCTGTGGTGGGGCTGGCCCCGGGGCAGGCGTGGGGGTGATGGCTGGAAGTGGGATGGCGCGTGAGTTGGCACCAGCCAGCGGTGGAGGCAGAGACTCAGAGGTCAGGGATCTCTCTCTCTGTCTCTGTCTCTCTCTCTCTCCCTCAGGGAGCTGAGGAGAGTAAGGTGGCGCCCCCTGCCCACCTCGCCTACCTCTCCATGGGCCCTTCTTTCTCTGGCCGCTCCGGGAGCCCTGCGGGCTTGGGTTCAACCCCCCACACACCGCACAGGCCAAGGGCGCATGCGCGACCGCCGGGGCCTAGGGCTGGCCTCGGGGGGCGGGGGGGTCCTCAGTGAAGGCCCCGCCCTCCCTCCAGGCTCTGACCCAGCTGCAGCTCTTCCATCGCCGCCCTTCTGGACTCGGCTTCAGCTGTCTCCCTCCCCTCCCCCACTCCCACTCAGCTTGCAGGCCGCTTCCCTGCCTTGAAAGCATGGCTCTGGCCCTGAGGGCCACAGACCTACTGGGCTTCAAGCTCAAGGCTCTGCCTGGGCCTGCTGCTTCGGCCAGGGGCTCATTTTTTCCTGGAAAGACAAAGCCATGGCCTCACCCCACGCCTGCACTTTGCCACGGCAGGCAGCCCAGATGTAGGAAAGGCTCTGTGGAGTCAGAAGTGCCGAGACAGGCAGATGGCACCAGAGGGTTTGGGGGCCAGGGCGCAACTGGGCTAGCCCCTCCTCCCGGGAGTCGGGGAGTCCCGGCCTTCCTAGTGCCCAGGCCACGGCTCCGGGGAGAAACCCGCCATGGAGGGCACGCGGGAGGCCCTCTGCCTGAGGTGGCAGGTGTCACGCCAGGGCCACTGCAAGCCTGGCTCGGCTTGCCTGCTTTCTCCAAAGGAGGCTGGCCGACCAGCCGAACCTGGCACCTGGGCCAGGCCCCTTCCAAGGGGACGAGTTCCAGAGGCTAGAGCCCTGGGGGCGGCTGCCAAGTCTCCTGGGGCGTGTGCTGGGCCCCCGTCAGAGGAGGAAGCAGCCTGCTAAACGGTGTGCCAGGCCTGAGATCTGGAGGCCTCCCACAGCCGGGTCCCTGTCCTGCCCAGGCCCCCCGAGGGAGGACGATGGTCGGGAAGTGGCGAGCGGGGTGGGGCTGGCGCCAAGCCTGCCCTTGGATGCCCCGGGGAAGGGCGCCGGGGGATGGGCTGCCCCTGGCCAGGTCTGAGGGACCGACCCAGCTCGGGGCTGTCGGGGGCAGAGAGAGAACCCCCCTCCGCCCTTTCCCTTCAGGTTCTTAGGGCTGGCCAAATCCTTCCCAAGACAGCTTGTCTGGAGAAAATCAGACCCAGCTGAAGAACATGTGTCCATGGGGGAAACCCGGGAAACTGAGTCTCCCCACACAATAGCAGAGATTCTCATCTTGCATCCTCTCCTGAGCTAATGACAAAGGTGGATGTGCTGGGGGGGTGGGCCTGTGGAATGGGAGAGGGGAGGAAGTCTATTGTCATGCAGAGGGACATGGAAAGACTTGTCTGAAGCTTATCCCCTGCACTGGGGTCAGGTCGGGAAGGGACGGCACAGAGGTGAGCAGGAACCAACCGGCCTCTCTGTGGTGGGGCTGGCCCCGGGGCAGGCGTGGGGGTGATGGCTGGAAGTGGGATGGCGCGTGAGTTGGCACCAGCCTGCGGTGGAGGCAGAGACTCAGAGGTCAGGGATCTCTCTCTCTGTCTCTGTCTCTCTCTCTCTCCCTCAGGGAGCTGAGGAGAGTAAGGTGGCGCCCCCTGCCCACCTCGCCTACCTCTCCATGGGCCCTTCTTTCTCTGGCCGCTCCGGGAGCCCTGCGGGCTTGGGTTCAACCCCCCACACACCGCACAGGCCAAGGGCGCATGCGCGACCCCCGGGGCCTAGGGCTGGCCTCGGTGGGCGGGGGGGTCCTCAGTGAAGGCCCCGCCCTCCCTCCAGGCTCTGACCCAGCTGCAGCTCTTCCATCGCCGCCCTTCTGGACTCGGCTTCAGCTGTCTCCCTCCCCTCCCCCAATCCCACTCAGCTTGCAGGCCGCTTCCCTGCCTTGAAAGCATGGCTCTGGCCCTGAGGGCCACAGACCTACTAGGCTTCAAGCTCAAGGCTCTGCCTGGGCCTGCTGCTTCGGCCAGGGGCTCATTTTTTCCTGGAAAGACAAAGCCATGGCCTCACCCCACGCCTGCACTTTGCCACGGCAGGCAGCCCAGATGTAGGAAAGGCTCTGTGGAGTCAGAAGTGCCGAGACAGGCAGATGGCACCAGAGGGTTTGGGGGCCAGGGCGCAACTGGGCTAGCCCCTCCTCCCGGGAGTCAAGGAGGCTGGGCCTTCCTAGTGCCCAGGCCACGGCTCCGGGGAGAAACCCGCCATGAGGGCACGCGGGAAGCCCTCTGCCTGAGGTGGCAGGTGTCACGCCAGGGCCACTGCAAGCCTGGCTCGGCTTGCCTGCTTTCTCCAAAGGAGGCTGGCCGACCAGCCGAACCTGGCACCTGGGCCAGGCCCCTTCCAAGGGGACGAGTTCCAGAGGCTAGAGCCCTGGGGGCGGCTGCCAAGTCTCCTGGGGCGTGTGCTGGGCCCCCGTCAGAGGAGGAAGCAGCCTGCTAAACGGTGTGCCAGGCCTGAGATCTGGAGGCCTCCCACACCCGGGTCCCTGTCCTGCCCAGGCCCCCCGAGGGAGGACGATGGTCGGGCAGTGGCGAGCGTGGTGGGGCTGGCAACGAGCCTGCCCTTGGATGCCCCGGGGAAGGGCGCCGGGGGATGGGCTGCCCCTGGCCAGGTCTGAGGGACCGACCCAGCTCGGGGCTGTCGGGGGCAGAGAGAGAACCCCCCTCCGCCCTTTCCCTTCAGGTGCTTAGGGCTGGCCAAATCCTTCCCAAGACAGCTTGTCTGGAGAAAATCAGACCCAGCTGAAGAACATGTGTCCATGGGGGAAACCCGGGAAACTGAGTCTCCCCACACAATAGCAGAGATTCTCATCTTGCATCCTCTCCTGAGCTAATGACAAAGGTGGATGTCCCGGGTGGGTGGGCCTGTGGAATGGGAGAGGGGAGGAAGTCTATTGTCATGCAGAGGGACATGGAAAGACTTGTCTGAAGCTTATCCCCTGCACTGGGGTCAGGTCGGGAAGGGACGGCACAGAGGTGAGCAGGAACCAACCGGCCTCTCTGTGGTGGGGCTGGCCCCGGGGCAGGCGTGGGGGTGATGGCTGGAAGTGGGATGGCGCGTGAGTTGGCACCAGCCAGCGGTGGAGGCAGAGACTCAGAGGTCAGGGATCTCTCTCTCTGTCTCTGTCTCTCTCTCTCTCCCTCAGGGAGCTGAGGAGAGTAAGGTGGCGCCCCCTGCCCACCTCGCCTACCTCTCCATGGGCCCTTCTTTCTCTGGCCGCTCCGGGAGCCCTGCGGGCTTGGGTTCAACCCCCCACACACCGCACAGGCCAAGGGCGCATGCGCGACCGCCGGGGCCTAGGGCTGGCCTCGGGGGGCGGGGGGGTCCTCAGTGAAGGCCCCGCCCTCCCTCCAGGCTCTGACCCAGCTGCAGCTCTTCCATCGCCGCCCTTCTGGACTCGGCTTCAGCTGTCTCCCTCCCCTCCCCCACTCCCACTCAGCTTGCAGGCCGCTTCCCTGCCTTGAAAGCATGGCTCTGGCCCTGAGGGCCACAGACCTACTGGGCTTCAAGCTCAAGGCTCTGCCTGGGCCTGCTGCTTCGGCCAGGGGCTCATTTTTTCCTGGAAAGACAAAGCCATGGCCTCACCCCACGCCTGCACTTTGCCACGGCAGGCAGCCCAGATGTAGGAAAGGCTCTGTGGAGTCAGAAGTGCCGAGACAGGCAGATGGCACCAGAGGGTTTGGGGGCCAGGGCGCAACTGGGCTAGCCCCTCCTCCCGGGAGTCGGGGAGTCCCGGCCTTCCTAGTGCCCAGGCCACGGCTCCGGGGAGAAACCCGCCATGGAGGGCACGCGGGAGGCCCTCTGCCTGAGGTGGCAGGTGTCACGCCAGGGCCACTGCAAGCCTGGCTCGGCTTGCCTGCTTTCTCCAAAGGAGGCTGGCCGACCAGCCGAACCTGGCACCTGGGCCAGGCCCCTTCCAAGGGGACGAGTTCCAGAGGCTAGAGCCCTGGGGGCGGCTGCCAAGTCTCCTGGGGCGTGTGCTGGGCCCCCGTCAGAGGAGGAAGCAGCCTGCTAAACGGTGTGCCAGGCCTGAGATCTGGAGGCCTCCCACAGCCGGGTCCCTGTCCTGCCCAGGCCCCCCGAGGGAGGACGATGGTCGGGAAGTGGCGAGCGGGGTGGGGCTGGCGCCAAGCCTGCCCTTGGATGCCCCGGGGAAGGGCGCCGGGGGATGGGCTGCCCCTGGCCAGGTCTGAGGGACCGACCCAGCTCGGGGCTGTCGGGGGCAGAGAGAGAACCCCCCTCCGCCCTTTCCCTTCAGGTTCTTAGGGCTGGCCAAATCCTTCCCAAGACAGCTTGTCTGGAGAAAATCAGACCCAGCTGAAGAACATGTGTCCATGGGGGAAACCCGGGAAACTGAGTCTCCCCACACAATAGCAGAGATTCTCATCTTGCATCCTCTCCTGAGCTAATGACAAAGGTGGATGTGCTGGGGGGGTGGGCCTGTGGAATGGGAGAGGGGAGGAAGTCTATTGTCATGCAGAGGGACATGGAAAGACTTGTCTGAAGCTTATCCCCTGCACTGGGGTCAGGTCGGGAAGGGACGGCACAGAGGTGAGCAGGAACCAACCGGCCTCTCTGTGGTGGGGCTGGCCCCGGGGCAGGCGTGGGGGTGATGGCTGGAAGTGGGATGGCGCGTGAGTTGGCACCAGCCTGCGGTGGAGGCAGAGACTCAGAGGTCAGGGATCTCTCTCTCTGTCTCTGTCTCTCTCTCTCTCCCTCAGGGAGCTGAGGAGAGTAAGGTGGCGCCCCCTGCCCACCTCGCCTACCTCTCCATGGGCCCTTCTTTCTCTGGCCGCTCCGGGAGCCCTGCGGGCTTGGGTTCAACCCCCCACACACCGCACAGGCCAAGGGCGCATGCGCGACCCCCGGGGCCTAGGGCTGGCCTCGGTGGGCGGGGGGGTCCTCAGTGAAGGCCCCGCCCTCCCTCCAGGCTCTGACCCAGCTGCAGCTCTTCCATCGCCGCCCTTCTGGACTCGGCTTCAGCTGTCTCCCTCCCCTCCCCCAATCCCACTCAGCTTGCAGGCCGCTTCCCTGCCTTGAAAGCATGGCTCTGGCCCTGAGGGCCACAGACCTACTAGGCTTCAAGCTCAAGGCTCTGCCTGGGCCTGCTGCTTCGGCCAGGGGCTCATTTTTTCCTGGAAAGACAAAGCCATGGCCTCACCCCACGCCTGCACTTTGCCACGGCAGGCAGCCCAGATGTAGGAAAGGCTCTGTGGAGTCAGAAGTGCCGAGACAGGCAGTTGGCACCAGAGGGTTTGGGGGCCAGGGCGCAACTGGGCTAGCCCCTCCTCCCGGGAGTCAAGGAGGCTGGGCCTTCCTAGTGCCCAGGCCACGGCTCCGGGGAGAAACCCGCCATGAGGGCACGCGGGAAGCCCTCTGCCTGAGGTGGCAGGTGTCACGCCAGGGCCACTGCAAGCCTGGCTCGGCTTGCCTGCTTTCTCCAAAGGAGGCTGGCCGACCAGCCGAACCTGGCACCTGGGCCAGGCCCCTTCCAAGGGGACGAGTTCCAGAGGCTAGAGCCCTGGGGGCGGCTGCCAAGTCTCCTGGGGCGTGTGCTGGGCCCCCGTCAGAGGAGGAAGCAGCCTGCTAAACGGTGTGCCAGGCCTGAGATCTGGAGGCCTCCCACACCCGGGTCCCTGTCCTGCCCAGGCCCCCCGAGGGAGGACGATGGTCGGGCAGTGGCGAGCGTGGTGGGGCTGGCAACGAGCCTGCCCTTGGATGCCCCGGGGAAGGGCGCCGGGGGATGGGCTGCCCCTGGCCAGGTCTGAGGGACCGACCCAGCTCGGGGCTGTCGGGGGCAGAGAGAGAACCCCCCTCCGCCCTTTCCCTTCAGGTGCTTAGGGCTGGCCAAATCCTTCCCAAGACAGCTTGTCTGGAGAAAATCAGACCCAGCTGAAGAACATGTGTCCATGGGGGAAACCCGGGAAACTGAGTCTCCCCACACAATAGCAGAGATTCTCATCTTGCATCCTCTCCTGAGCTAATGACAAAGGTGGATGTCCCGGGTGGGTGGGCCTGTGGAATGGGAGAGGGGAGGAAGTCTATTGTCATGCAGAGGGACATGGAAAGACTTGTCTGAAGCTTATCCCCTGCACTGGGGTCAGGTCGGGAAGGGACGGCACAGAGGTGAGCAGGAACCAACCGGCCTCTCTGTGGTGGGGCTGGCCCCGGGGCAGGCGTGGGGGTGATGGCTGGAAGTGGGATGGCGCGTGAGTTGGCACCAGCCAGCGGTGGAGGCAGAGACTCAGAGGTCAGGGATCTCTCTCTCTGTCTCTGTCTCTCTCTCTCTCCCTCAGGGAGCTGAGGAGAGTAAGGTGGCGCCCCCTGCCCACCTCGCCTACCTCTCCATGGGCCCTTCTTTCTCTGGCCGCTCCGGGAGCCCTGCGGGCTTGGGTTCAACCCCCCACACACCGCACAGGCCAAGGGCGCATGCGCGACCGCCGGGGCCTAGGGCTGGCCTCGGGGGGCGGGGGGGTCCTCAGTGAAGGCCCCGCCCTCCCTCCAGGCTCTGACCCAGCTGCAGCTCTTCCATCGCCGCCCTTCTGGACTCGGCTTCAGCTGTCTCCCTCCCCTCCCCCACTCCCACTCAGCTTGCAGGCCGCTTCCCTGCCTTGAAAGCATGGCTCTGGCCCTGAGGGCCACAGACCTACTGGGCTTCAAGCTCAAGGCTCTGCCTGGGCCTGCTGCTTCGGCCAGGGGCTCATTTTTTCCTGGAAAGACAAAGCCATGGCCTCACCCCACGCCTGCGCTTTGCCACGGCAGGCAGCCCAGATGTAGGAAAGGCTCTGTGGAGTCAGAAGTGCCGAGACAGGCAGATGGCACCAGAGGGTTTGGGGGCCAGGGCGCAACTGGGCTAGCCCCTCCTCCCGGGAGTCGGGGAGGCCCGGCCTTCCTAGTGCCCAGGCCACGGCTCCGGGGAGAAACCCGCCATGGAGGGCACGCGGGAGGCCCTCTGCCTGAGGTGGCAGGTGTCACGCCAGGGCCACTGCAAGCCTGGCTCGGCTTGCCTGCTTTCTCCAAAGGAGGCTGGCCGACCAGCCGAACCTGGCACCTGGGCCAGGCCCCTTCCAAGGGGACGAGTTCCAGAGGCTAGAGCCCTGGGGGCGGCTGCCAAGTCTCCTGGGGCGTGTGCTGGGCCCCCGTCAGAGGAGGAAGCAGCCTGCTAAACGGTGTGCCAGGCCTGAGATCTGGAGGCCTCCCACAGCCGGGTCCCTGTCCTGCCCAGGCCCCCCGAGGGAGGACGATGGTCGGGAAGTGGCGAGCGGGGTGGGGCTGGCGCCAAGCCTGCCCTTGGATGCCCCGGGGAAGGGCGCCGGGGGATGGGCTGCCCCTGGCCAGGTCTGAGGGACCGACCCAGCTCGGGGCTGTCGGGGGCAGAGAGAGAACCCCCCTCCGCCCTTTCCCTTCAGGTTCTTAGGGCTGGCCAAATCCTTCCCAAGACAGCTTGTCTGGAGAAAATCAGACCCAGCTGAAGAACATGTGTCCATGGGGGAAACCCGGGAAACTGAGTCTCCCCACACAATAGCAGAGATTCTCATCTTGCATCCTCTCCTGAGCTAATGACAAAGGTGGATGTCCCGGGTGGGTGGGCCTGTGGAATGGGAGAGGGGAGGAAGTCTATTGTCATGCAGAGGGACATGGAAAGACTTGTCTGAAGCTTATCCCCTGCACTGGGGTCAGGTCGGGAAGGGACGGCACAGAGGTGAGCAGGAACCAACCGGCCTCTCTGTGGTGGGGCTGGCCCCGGGGCAGGCGTGGGGGTGATGGCTGGAAGTGGGATGGCGCGTGAGTTGGCACCAGCCAGCGGTGGAGGCAGAGACTCAGAGGTCAGGGATCTCTCTCTCTGTCTCTGTCTCTCTCTCTCTCCCTCAGGGAGCTGAGGAGAGTAAGGTGGCGCCCCCTGCCCACCTCGCCTACCTCTCCATGGGCCCTTCATTCTCTGGCCGCTCCGGGAGCCCTGCGGGCTTGGGTTCAACCCCCCACACACCGCACAGGCCAAGGGCGCATGCGCGACCGCCGGGGCCTAGGGCTGGCCTCGGGGGGCGGGGGGGTCCTCAGTGAAGGCCCCGTCCTCCCTCCAGGCTCTGACCCAGCTGCAGCTCTTCCATCGCCGCCCTTCTGGACTCGGCTTCAGCTGTCTCCCTCCCCTCCCCCACTCCCACTCAGCTTGCAGGCCGCTTCCCTGCCTTGAGAGCATGGCTCTGGCCCTGAGGGCCACAGACCTACTGGGCTTCAAGCTCAAGGCTCTGCCTGGGCCTGCTGCTTCGGCCAGGGGCTCATTTTTTCCTGGAAAGACAAAGCCATGGCCTCACCCCACGCCTGCACTTTGCCACGGCAGGCAGCCCAGATGTAGGAAAGGCTCTGTGGAGTCAGAAGTGCCGAGACAGGCAGATGGCACCAGAGGGTTTGGGGGCCAGGGCGCAACTGGGCTAGCCCCTCCTCCCGGGAGTCAAGGAGGCCGGGCCTTCCTAGTGCCCAGGCCACGGCTCCGGGGAGAAACCCGCCATGAGGGCACGCGGGAAGCCCTCTGCCTGAGTTGGCAGGTGTCACGCCAGGGCCACTGCAAGCCTGGCTCGGCTTGCCTGCTTTCTCCAAAGGAGGCTGGCCGACCAACCGAACCTGGCACCTGGGCCAGGCCCCTTCCAAGGGGACGAGTTCCAGAGGCTAGAGCCCTGGGGGCGGCTGCCAAGTCTCCTGGGGCGTGTGCTGGGCCCCCGTCAGAGGAGGAAGCAGCCTGCTAAACGGTGTGCCAGGCCTGAGATCTGGAGGCCTCCCACACCCGGGTCCCTGTCCTGCCCAGGCCCCCCGAGGGAGGACGATGGTCGGGCAGTGGCGAGCGTGGTGGGGCTGGCAACGAGCCTGCCCTTGGATGCCCCGGGGAAGGGCGCCGGGGGATGGGCTGCCCCTGGACAGGTCTGAGGGACCGACCCAGCTCGGGGCTGTCGGGGGCAGAGAGAGAACCCCCCTCCGCCCTTTCCCTTCAGGTGCTTAGGGCTGGCCAAATCCTTCCCA
The DNA here is from genome assembly GCF_020826845.1 of Diceros bicornis minor. NCBI lineage: Eukaryota > Metazoa > Chordata > Mammalia > Perissodactyla > Rhinocerotidae > Diceros > Diceros bicornis. Next base: position 22,847 of record NW_026691665.1, read on the forward strand.
AGACAGCTTGTCTGGAGAAAATCAGACCCAGCTGAAGAACATGTGTCCATGGGGGAAACCCGGGAAACTGAGTCTCCCCACACAATAGCAGAGATTCTCATCTTGCATCCTCTCCTGAGCTAATGACAAAGGTGGATGTCCCGGGTGGGTGGGCCTGTGGAATGGGAGAGGGGAGGAAGTCTATTGTCATGCAGAGGGACATGGAAAGACTTGTCTGAAGCTTATCCCCTGCACTGGGGTCAGGTCGGGAAGGGACGGCACAGAGGTGAGCAGGAACCAACCGGCCTCTCTGTGGTGGGGCTGGCCCCGGGGCAGGCGTGGGGGTGATGGCTGGAAGTGGGATGGCGCGTGAGTTGGCACCAGCCAGCGGTGGAGGCAGAGACTCAGAGGTCAGGGATCTCTCTCTCTGTCTCTGTCTCTCTCTCTCTCCCTCAGGGAGCTGAGGAGAGTAAGGTGGCGCCCCCTGCCCACCTCGCCTACCTCTCCATGGGCCCTTCTTTCTCTGGCCGCTCCGGGAGCCCTGCGGGCTTGGGTTCAACCCCCCACACACCGCACAGGCCAAGGGCGCATGCGCGACCGCCGGGGCCTAGGGCTGGCCTCGGGGGGCGGGGGCGTCCTCAGTGAAGGCCCCGCCCTCCCTCCAGGCTCTGACCCAGCTGCAGCTCTTCCATCGCCGCCCTTCTGGACTCGGCTTCAGCTGTCTCCCTCCCCTCCCCCACTCCCACTCAGCTTGCAGGCCGCTTCCCTGCCTTGAAAGCATGGCTCTGGCACTGAGGGCCACAGACCTACTGGGCTTCAAGCTCAAGGCTCTGCCTGGGCCTGCTGCTTCGGCCAGGGGCTCATTTTTTCCTGGAAAGACAAAGCCATGGCCTCACCCCACGCCTGCACTTTGCCACGGCAGGCAGCCCAGATGTAGGAAAGGCTCTGTGGAGTCAGAAGTGCCGAGACAGGCAGATGGCACCAGAGGGTTTGGGGGCCAGGGCGCAACTGGGCTAGCCCCTCCTCCCGGGAGTCGGGGAGGCCCGGCCTTCCTAGTGCCCAGGCCACGGCTCCGGGGAGAAACCCGCCATGGAGGGCACGCGGGAGGCCCTCTGCCTGAGGTGGCAGGTGTCACGCCAGGGCCACTGCAAGCCTGGCTCGGCTTGCCTGCTTTCTCCAAAGGAGGCTGGCCGACCAGCCGAACCTGGCACCTGGGCCAGGCCCCTTCCAAGGGGACGAGTTCCAGAGGCTAGAGCCCTGGGGGCGGCTGCCAAGTCTCCTGGGGCGTGTGCTGGGCCCCCGTCAGAGGAGGAAGCAGCCTGCTAAACGGTGTGCCAGGCCTGAGATCTGGAGGCCTCCCACAGCCGGGTCCCTGTCCTGCCCAGGCCCCCCGAGGGAGGACGATGGTCGGGCAGTGGCGAGCGGGGTGGGGCTGGCGCCGAGCCTGCCCTTGGATGCCCCGGGGAAGGGCGCCGGGGGATGGGCTGCCCCTGGCCAGGTCTGAGGGACCGACCCAGCTCGGGGCTGTCGGGGGCAGAGAGAGAACCCCCCTCCGCCCTTTCCCTTCAGGTTCTTAGGGCTGGCCAAATCCTTCCCAAGACAGCTTGTCTGGAGAAAATCAGACCCAGCTGAAGAACATGTGTCCATGGGGGTAACCCGGGAAACTGAGTCTCCCCACACAATAGCAGAGATTCTCATCTTGCATCCTCTCCTGAGCTAATGACAAAGGTGGATGTCCCGGGTGGGTGGGCCTGTGGAATGGGAGAGGGGAGGAAGTCTATTGTCATGCAGAGGGACATGGAAAGACTTGTCTGAAGCTTATCCCCTGCACTGGGGTCAGGTCGGGAAGGGACGGCACAGAGGTGAGCAGGAACCAACCGGCCTCTCTGTGGTGGGGCTGGCCACGGGGCAGGCGTGGGGGTGATGGCTGGAAGTGGGATGGCGCGTGAGTTGGCACCAGCCAGCGGTGGAGGCAGAGACTCAGAGGTCAGGGATCTCTCTCTCTGTCTCTGTCTCTCTCTCTCTCCCTCAGGGAGCTGAGGAGAGTAAGGTGGCGCCCCCTGCCCACCTCGCCTACCTCTCCATGGGCCCTTCTTTCTCTGGCCGCTCCGGGAGCCCTGCGGGCTTGGGTTCAACCCCCCACACACCGCACAGGCCAAGGGCGCATGCGCGACCGCCGGGGCCTAGGGCTGGCCTCCGGGGGCGGGGGGGTCCTCAGTGAAGGCCCCGCCCTCCCTCCAGGCTCTGACCCAGCTGCAGCTCTTCCATCGCCGCCCTTCTGGACTCGGCTTCAGCTGTCTCCCTCCCCTCCCCCACTCCCACTCAGCTTGCAGGCCGCTTCCCTGCCTTGAAAGCATGGCTCTGGCCCTGAGGGCCACAGACCTACTGGGCTTCAAGCTCAAGGCTCTGCCTGGGCCTGCTGCTTCGGCCAGGGGCTCATTTTTTCCTGGAAAGACAAAGCCATGGCCTCACCCCACGCCTGCACTTTGCCACGGCAGGCAGCCCAGATGTAGGAAAGGCTCTGTGGAGTCAGAAGTGCCGAGACAGGCAGATGGCACCAGAGGGTTTGGGGGCCAGGGCGCAACTGGGCTAGCCCCTCCTCCCGGGAGTCGGGGAGGCCCGGCCTTCCTAGTGCCCAGGCCACGGCTCCGGGGAGAAACCCGCCATGGAGGGCACGCGGGAGGCCCTCTGCCTGAGGTGGCAGGTGTCACGCCAGGGCCACTGCAAGCCTGGCTCGGCTTGCCTGCTTTCTCCAAAGGAGGCTGGCCGACCAGCCGAACCTGGCACCTGGGCCAGGCCCCTTCCAAGGGGACGAGTTCCAGAGGCTAGAGCCCTGGGGGCGGCTGCCAAGTCTCCTGGGGCGTGTGCTGGGCCCCCGTCAGAGGAGGAAGCAGCCTGCTAAACGGTGTGCCAGGCCTGAGATCTGGAGGCCTCCCACAGCCGGGTCCCTGTCCTGCCCAGGCCCCCCGAGGGAGGACGATGGTCGGGCAGTGGCGAGCGGGGTGGGGCTGGCGCCAAGCCTGCCCTTGGATGCCCCGGGGAAGGGCGCCGGGGGATGGGCTGCCCCTGGCCAGGTCTGAGGGACCGACCCAGCTCGGGGCTGTCGGGGGCAGAGAGAGAACCCCCCTCCGCCCTTTCCCTTCAGGTTCTTAGGGCTGGCCAAATCCTTCCCAAGACAGCTTGTCTGGAGAAAATCAGACCCAGCTGAAGAACATGTGTCCATGGGGGAAACCCGGGAAACTGAGTCTCCCCACACAATAGCAGAGATTCTCATCTTGCATCCTCTCCTGAGCTAATGACAAAGGTGGATGTCCCGGGTGGGTGGGCCTGTGGAATGGGAGAGGGGAGGAAGTCTATTGTCATGCAGAGGGACATGGAAAGACTTGTCTGAAGCTTATCCCCTGCACTGGGGTCAGGTCGGGAAGGGACGGCACAGAGGTGAGCAGGAACCAACCGGCCTGTCTGTGGTGGGGCTGGCCCCGGGGCAGGCGTGGGGGTGATGGCTGGAAGTGGGATGGCGCGTGAGTTGGCACCAGCCAGCGGTGGAGGCAGAGACTCAGAGGTCAGGGATCTCTCTCTCTGTCTCTGTCTCTCTCTCTCTCCCTCAGGGAGCTGAGGAGAGTAAGGTGGCGCCCCCTGCCCACCTCGCCTACCTCTCCATGGGCCCTTCTTTCTCTGGCCGCTCCGGGAGCCCTGCGGGCTTGGGTTCAACCCCCCACACACCGCACAGGCCAAGGGCGCATGCGCGACCGCCGGGGCCTAGGGCTGGCCTCGGTGGGCGGGGGGGTCCTCAGTGAAGGCCCCGCCCTCCCTCCAGGCTCTGACCCAGCTGCAGCTCTTCCATCGCCGCCCTTCTGGACTCGGCTTCAGCTGTCTCCCTCCCCTCCCCCACTCCCACTCAGCTTGCAGGCCGCTTCCCTGCCTTGAAAGCATGGCTCTGGCCCTGAGGGCCACAGACCTACTGGGCTTCAAGCTCAAGGCTCTGCCTGGGCCTGCTGCTTCGGCCAGGGGCTCATTTTTTCCTGGAAAGACAAAGCCATGGCCTCACCCCACGCCTGCACTTTGCCACGGCAGGCAGCCCAGATGTAGGAAAGGCTCTGTGGAGTCAGAAGTGCCGAGACAGGCAGATGGCACCAGAGGGTTTGGGGGCCAGGGCGCAACTGGGCTAGCCCCTCCTCCCGGGAGTCGGGGAGGCCCGGCCTTCCTAGTGCCCAGGCCACGGCTCCGGGGAGAAACCCGCCATGGAGGGCACGCGGGAGGCCCTCTGCCTGAGGTGGCAGGTGTCACGCCAGGGCCACTGCAAGCCTGGCTCGGCTTGCCTGCTTTCTCCAAAGGAGGCTGGCCGACCAGCCGAACCTGGCACCTGGGCCAGGCCCCTTCCAAGGGGACGAGTTCCAGAGGCTAGAGCCCTGGGGGCGGCTGCCAAGTCTCCTGGGGCGTGTGCTGGGCCCCCGTCAGAGGAGGAAGCAGCCTGCTAAACGGTGTGCCAGGCCTGAGATCTGGAGGCCTCCCACAGCCGGGTCCCTGTCCTGCCCAGGCCCCCCGAGGGAGGACGATGGTCGGGCAGTGGCGAGCGGGGTGGGGCTGGCGCCAAGCCTGCCCTTGGATGCCCCGGGGAAGGGCGCCGGGGGATGGGCTGCCCCTGGCCAGGTCTGAGGGACCGACCCAGCTCGGGGCTGTCGGGGGCAGAGAGAGAACCCCCCTCCGCCCTTTCCCTTCAGGTTCTTAGGGCTGGCCAAATCCTTCCCAAGACAGCTTGTCTGGAGAAAATCAGACCCAGCTGAAGAACATGTGTCCATGGGGGAAACCCGGGAAACTGAGTCTCCCCACATAATAGCAGAGATTCTCATCTTGCATCCTCTCCTGAGCTAATGACAAAGGTGGATGTCCCGGGTGGGTGGGCCTGTGGAATGGGAGAGGGGAGGAAGTCTATTGTCATGCAGAGGGACATGGAAAGACTTGTCTGAAGCTTATCCCCTGCACTGGGGTCAGGTCGGGAAGGGACGGCACAGAGGTGAGCAGGAACCAACCGGCCTCTCTGTGGTGGGGCTGGCCCCGGGGCAGGCGTGGGGGTGATGGCTGGAAGTGGGATGGCGCGTGAGTTGGCACCAGCCAGCGGTGGAGGCAGAGACTCAGAGGTCAGGGATCTCTCTCTCTGTCTCTGTCTCTCTCTCTCTCCCTCAGGGAGCTGAGGAGAGTAAGGTGGCGCCCCCTGCCCACCTCGCCTACCTCTCCATGGGCCCTTCTTTCTCTGGCCGCTCCGGGAGCCCTGCGGGCTTGGGTTCAACCCCCCACACACCGCACAGGCCAAGGGCGCATGCGCGACCCCCGGGGCCTAGGGCTGGCCTCGGTGGGCGGGGGGGTCCTCAGTGAAGGCCCCGCCCTCCCTCCAGGCTCTGACCCAGCTGCAGCTCTTCCATCGCCGCCCTTCTGGACTCGGCTTCAGCTGTCTCCCTCCCCTCCCCCAATCCCACTCAGCTTGCAGGCCGCTTCCCTGCCTTGAAAGCATGGCTCTGGCCCTGAGGGCCACAGACCTACTGGGCTTCAAGCTCAAGGCTCTGCCTGGGCCTGCTGCTTCGGCCAGGGGCTCATTTTTTCCTGGAAAGACAAAGCCATGGCCTCACCCCACGCCTGCACTTTGCCACGGCAGGCAGCCCAGATGTAGGAAAGGCTCTGTGGAGTCAGAAGTGCCGAGACAGGCAGATGGCACCAGAGGGTTTGGGGGCCAGGGCGCAACTGGGCTAGCCCCTCCTCCCGGGAGTCAAGGAGGCTGGGCCTTCCTAGTGCCCAGGCCACGGCTCCGGGGAGAAACCTGCCATGAGGGCACGCGGGAAGCCCTCTGCCTGAGGTGGCAGGTGTCACGCCAGGGCCACTGCAAGCCTGGCTCGGCTTGCCTGCTTTCTCCAAAGGAGGCTGGCCGACCAGCCGAACCTGGCACCTGGGCCAGGCCCCTTCCAAGGGGACGAGTTCCAGAGGCTAGAGCCCTGGGGGCGGCTGCCAAGTCTCCTGGGGCGTGTGCTGGGCCCCCGTCAGAGGAGGAAGCAGCCTGCTAAACGGTGTGCCAGGCCTGAGATCTGGAGGCCTCCCACACCCGGGTCCCTGTCCTGCCCAGGCCCCCCGAGGGAGGACGATGGTCGGGCAGTGGCGAACGTGGTGGGGCTGGCAACGAGCCTGCCCTTGGATGCCCCGGGGAAGGGCGCCGGGGGATGGGCTGCCCCTGGCCAGGTCTGAGGGACCGACCCAGCTCGGGGCTGTCGGGGGCAGAGAGAGAACCCCCCTCCGCCCTTTCCCTTCAGGTGCTTAGGGCTGGCCAAATCCTTCCCAAGACAGCTTGTCTGGAGAAAATCAGACCCAGCTGAAGAACATGTGTCCATGGGGGAAACCCGGGAAACTGAGTCTCCCCACACAATAGCAGAGATTCTCATCTTGCATCCTCTCCTGAGCTAATGACAAAGGTGGATGTCCCGGGTGGGTGGGCCTGTGGAATGGGAGAGGGGAGGAAGTCTATTGTCATGCAGAGGGACATGGAAAGACTTGTCTGAAGCTTATCCCCTGCACTGGGGTCAGGTCGGGAAGGGACGGCACAGAGGTGAGCAGGAACCAACAGGCCTCTCTGTGGTGGGGCTGGCCCCGGGGCAGGCGTGGGGGTGATGGCTGGAAGTGGGATGGCGCGTGAGTTGGCACCAGCCAGCGGTGGAGGCAGAGACTCAGAGGTCAGGGATCTCTCTCTCTGCCTCTGTCTCTCTCTCTCTCCCTCAGGGAGCTGAGGAGAGTAAGGTGGCGCCCCCTGCCCACCTCGCCTACCTCTCCATGGGCCCTTCTTTCTCTGGCCGCTCCGGGAGCCCTGCGGGCTTGGGTTCAACCCCCCACACACCGCACAGGCCAAGGGCGCATGCGCGACCGCCGGGGCCTAGGGCTGGCCTCGGGGGGCGGGGGGGTCCTCAGTGAAGGCCCCGCCCTCCCTCCAGGCTCTGACCCAGCTGCAGCTCTTCCATCGCCGCCCTTCTGGACTCGGCTTCAGCTGTCTCCCTCCCCTCCCCCACTCCCACTCAGCTTGCAGGCCGCTTCCCTGCCTTGAAAGCATGGCTCTGGCACTGAGGGCCACAGACCTACTGGGCTTCAAGCTCAAGGCTCTGCCTGGGCCTGCTGCTTCGGCCAGGGGCTCATTTTTTCCTGGAAAGACAAAGCCATGGCCTCACCCCACGCCTGCACTTTGCCACGGCAGGCAGCCCAGATGTAGGAAAGGCTCTGTGGAGTCAGAAGTGCCGAGACAGGCAGATGGCACCAGAGGGTTTGGGGGCCAGGGCGCAACTGGGCTAGCCCCTCCTCCCGGGAGTCGGGGAGGCCCGGCCTTCCTAGTGCCCAGGCCACGGCTCCGGGGAGAAACCCGCCATGGAGGGCACGCGGGAGGCCCTCTGCCTGAGGTGGCAGGTGTCACGCCAGGGCCACTGCAAGCCTGGCTCGGCTTGCCTGCTTTCTCCAAAGGAGGCTGGCCGACCAGCCGAACCTGGCACCTGGGCCAGGCCCCTTCCAAGGGGACGAGTTCCAGAGGCTAGAGCCCTGGGGGCGGCTGCCAAGTCTCCTGGGGCGTGTGCTGGGCCCCCGTCAGAGGAGGAAGCAGCCTGCTAAACGGTGTGCCAGGCCTGAGATCTGGAGGCCTCCCACAGCCGGGTCCCTGTCCTGCCCAGGCCCCCCGAGGGAGGACGATGGTCGGGCAGTGGCGAGCGGGGTGGGGCTGGCGCCGAGCCTGCCCTTGGATGCCCCGGGGAAGGGCGCCGGGGGATGGGCTGCCCCTGGACAGGTCTGAGGGACCGACCCAGCTCGGGACTGTCGGGGGCAGAGAGAGAACCCCCCTCCGCCCTTTCCCTTCAGGTTCTTAGGGCTGGCCAAATCCTTCCCAAGACAGCTTGTCTGGAGAAAATCAGACCCAGCTGAAGAACATGTGTCCATGGGGGTAACCCGGGAAACTGAGTCTCCCCACACAATAGCAGAGATTCTCATCTTGCATCCTCTCCTGAGCTAATGACAAAGGTGGATGTCCCGGGTGGGTGGGCCTGTGGAATGGGAGAGGGGAGGAAGTCTATTGTCATGCAGAGGGACATGGAAAGACTTGTCTGAAGCTTATCCCCTGCACTGGGGTCAGGTCGGGAAGGGACGGCACAGAGGTGAGCAGGAACCAACCGGCCTCTCTGTGGTGGGGCTGGCCCCGGGGCAGGCGTGGGGGTGATGGCTGGAAGTGGGATGGCGCGTGAGTTGGCACCAGCCAGCGGTGGAGGCAGAGACTCAGAGGTCAGGGATCTCTCTCTCTGTCTCTGTCTCTCTCTCTCTCCCTCAGGGAGCTGAGGAGAGTAAGGTGGCGCCCCCTGCCCACCTCGCCTACCTCTCCATGGGCCCTTCTTTCTCTGGCCGCTCCGGGAGCCCTGCGGGCTTGGGTTCAACCCCCCACACACCGCACAGGCCAAGGGCGCATGCGCGACCGCCGGGGCCTAGGGCTGGCCTCGGGGGGCGGGGGGGTCCTCAGTGAAGGCCCCGCCCTCCCTCCAGGCTCTGACCCAGCTGCAGCTCTTCCATCGCCGCCCTTCTGGACTCGGCTTCAGCTGTCTCCCTCCCCTCCCCCACTCCCACTCAGCTTGCAGGCCGCTTCCCTGCCTTGAAAGCATGGCTCTGGCCCTGAGGGCCACAGACCTACTGGGCTTCAAGCTCAAGGCTCTGCCTGGGCCTGCTGCTTCGGCCAGGGGCTCATTTTTTCCTGGAAAGACAAAGCCATGGCCTCACCCCACGCCTGCACTTTGCCACGGCAGGCAGCCCAGATGTAGGAAAGGCTCTGTGGAGTCAGAAGTGCCGAGACAGGCAGATGGCACCAGAGGGTTTGGGGGCCAGGGCGCAACTGGGCTAGCCCCTCCTCCCGGGAGTCGGGGAGTCCCGGCCTTCCTAGTGCCCAGGCCACGGCTCCGGGGAGAAACCCGCCATGGAGGGCACGCGGGAGGCCCTCTGCCTGAGGTGGCAGGTGTCACGCCAGGGCCACTGCAAGCCTGGCTCGGCTTGCCTGCTTTCTCCAAAGGAGGCTGGCCGACCAGCCGAACCTGGCACCTGGGCCAGGCCCCTTCCAAGGGGACGAGTTCCAGAGGCTAGAGCCCTGGGGGCGGCTGCCAAGTCTCCTGGGGCGTGTGCTGGGCCCCCGTCAGAGGAGGAAGCAGCCTGCTAAACGGTGTGCCAGGCCTGAGATCTGGAGGCCTCCCACAGCCGGGTCCCTGTCCTGCCCAGGCCCCCCGAGGGAGGACGATGGTCGGGAAGTGGCGAGCGGGGTGGGGCTGGCGCCAAGCCTGCCCTTGGATGCCCCGGGGAAGGGCGCCGGGGGATGGGCTGCCCCTGGCCAGGTCTGAGGGACCGACCCAGCTCGGGGCTGTCGGGGGCAGAGAGAGAACCCCCCTCCGCCCTTTCCCTTCAGGTTCTTAGGGCTGGCCAAATCCTTCCCAAGACAGCTTGTCTGGAGAAAATCAGACCCAGCTGAAGAACATGTGTCCATGGGGGAAACCCGGGAAACTGAGTCTCCCCACACAATAGCAGAGATTCTCATCTTGCATCCTCTCCTGAGCTAATGACAAAGGTGGATGTGCTGGGGGGGTGGGCCTGTGGAATGGGAGAGGGGAGGAAGTCTATTGTCATGCAGAGGGACATGGAAAGACTTGTCTGAAGCTTATCCCCTGCACTGGGGTCAGGTCGGGAAGGGACGGCACAGAGGTGAGCAGGAACCAACCGGCCTCTCTGTGGTGGGGCTGGCCCCGGGGCAGGCGTGGGGGTGATGGCTGGAAGTGGGATGGCGCGTGAGTTGGCACCAGCCAGCGGTGGAGGCAGAGACTCAGAGGTCAGGGATCTCTCTCTCTGTCTCTGTCTCTCTCTCTCTCCCTCAGGGAGCTGAGGAGAGTAAGGTGGCGCCCCCTGCCCACCTCGCCTACCTCTCCATGGGCCCTTCTTTCTCTGGCCGCTCCGGGAGCCCTGCGGGCTTGGGTTCAACCCCCCACACACCGCACAGGCCAAGGGCGCATGCGCGACCCCCGGGGCCTAGGGCTGGCCTCGGTGGGCGGGGGGGTCCTCAGTGAAGGCCCCGCCCTCCCTCCAGGCTCTGACCCAGCTGCAGCTCTTCCATCGCCGCCCTTCTGGACTCGGCTTCAGCTGTCTCCCTCCCCTCCCCCAATCCCACTCAGCTTGCAGGCCGCTTCCCTGCCTTGAAAGCATGGCTCTGGCCCTGAGGGCCACAGACCTACTAGGCTTCAAGCTCAAGGCTCTGCCTGGGCCTGCTGCTTCGGCCAGGGGCTCATTTTTTCCTGGAAAGACAAAGCCATGGCCTCACCCCACGCCTGCACTTTGCCACGGCAGGCAGCCCAGATGTAGGAAAGGCTCTGTGGAGTCAGAAGTGCCGAGACAGGCAGATGGCACCAGAGGGTTTGGGGGCCAGGGCGCAACTGGGCTAGCCCCTCCTCCCGGGAGTCAAGGAGGCTGGGCCTTCCTAGTGCCCAGGCCACGGCTCCGGGGAGAAACCCGCCATGAGGGCACGCGGGAAGCCCTCTGCCTGAGGTGGCAGGTGTCACGCCAGGGCCACTGCAAGCCTGGCTCGGCTTGCCTGCTTTCTCCAAAGGAGGCTGGCCGACCAGCCGAACCTGGCACCTGGGCCAGGCCCCTTCCAAGGGGACGAGTTCCAGAGGCTAGAGCCCTGGGGGCGGCTGCCAAGTCTCCTGGGGCGTGTGCTGGGCCCCCTTCAGAGGAGGAAGCAGCCTGCTAAACGGTGTGCCAGGCCTGAGATCTGGAGGCCTCCCACACCCGGGTCCCTGTCCTGCCCAGGCCCCCCGAGGGAGGACGATGGTCGGGCAGTGGCGAGCGTGGTGGGGCTGGCAACGAGCCTGCCCTTGGATGCCCCGGGGAAGGGCGCCGGGGGATGGGCTGCCCCTGGCCAGGTCTGAGGGACCGACCCAGCTCGGGGCTGTCGGGGGCAGAGAGAGAACCCCCCTCCGCCCTTTCCCTTCAGGTGCTTAGGGCTGGCCAAATCCTTCCCAAGACAGCTTGTCTGGAGAAAATCAGACCCAGCTGAAGAACATGTGTCCATGGGGGAAACCCGGGAAACTGAGTCTCCCCACACAATAGCAGAGATTCTCATCTTGCATCCTCTCCTGAGCTAATGACAAAGGTGGATGTCCCGGGTGGGTGGGCCTGTGGAATGGGAGAGGGGAGGAAGTCTATTGTCATGCAGAGGGACATGGAAAGACTTGTCTGAAGCTTATCCCCTGCACTGGGGTCAGGTCGGGAAGGGACGGCACAGAGGTGAGCAGGAACCAACCGGCCTCTCTGTGGTGGGGCTGGCCCCGGGGCAGGCGTGGGGGTGATGGCTGGAAGTGGGATGGCGCGTGAGTTGGCACCAGCCAGCGGTGGAGGCAGAGACTCAGAGGTCAGGGATCTCTCTCTCTGTCTCTGTCTCTCTCTCTCTCCCTCAGGGAGCTGAGGAGAGTAAGGTGGCGCCCCCTGCCCACCTCGCCTACCTCTCCATGGGCCCTTCTTTCTCTGGCCGCTCCGGGAGCCCTGCGGGCTTGGGTTCAACCCCCCACACACCGCACAGGCCAAGGGCGCATGCGCGACCGCCGGGGCCTAGGGCTGGCCTCGGGGGGCGGGGGGGTCCTCAGTGAAGGCCCCGCCCTCCCTCCAGGCTCTGACCCAGCTGCAGCTCTTCCATCGCCGCCCTTCTGGACTCGGCTTCAGCTGTCTCCCTCCCCTCCCCCACTCCCACTCAGCTTGCAGGCCGCTTCCCTGCCTTGAAAGCATGGCTCTGGCACTGAGGGCCACAGACCTACTGGGCTTCAAGCTCAAGGCTCTGCCTGGGCCTGCTGCTTCGGCCAGGGGCTCATTTTTTCCTGGAAAGACAAAGCCATGGCCTCACCCCACGCCTGCGCTTTGCCACGGCAGGCAGCCCAGATGTAGGAAAGGCTCTGTGGAGTCAGAAGTGCCGAGACAGGCAGATGGCACCAGAGGGTTTGTGGGCCAGGGCGCAACTGGGCTAGCCCCTCCTCCCGGGAGTCGGGGAGGCCCGGCCTTCCTAGTGCCCAGGCCACGGCTCCGGGGAGAAACCCGCCATGGAGGGCACGCGGGAGGCCCTCTGCCTGAGGTGGCAGGTGTCACGCCAGGGCCACTGCAAGCCTGGCTCGGCTTGCCTGCTTTCTCCAAAGGAGGCTGGCCGACCAGCCGAACCTGGCACCTGGGCCAGGCCCCTTCCAAGGGGACGAGTTCCAGAGGCTAGAGCCCTGGGGGCGGCTGCCAAGTCTCCTGGGGCGTGTGCTGGGCCCCCGTCAGAGGAGGAAGCAGCCTGCTAAACGGTGTGCCAGGCCTGAGATCTGGAGGCCTCCCACAGCCGGGTCCCTGTCCTGCCCAGGCCCCCCGAGGGAGGACGATGGTCGGGCAGTGGCGAGCGGGGTGGGGCTGGCGCCAAGCCTGCCCTTGGATGCCCCGGGGAAGGGCGCCGGGGGATGGGCTGCCCCTGGCCAGGTCTGAGGGACCGACCCAGCTCGGGGCTGTCGGGGGCAGAGAGAGAACCCCCCTCCGCCCTTTCCCTTCAGGTTCTTAGGGCTGGCCAAATCCTTCCCAAGACAGCTTGTCTGGAGAAAATCAGACCCAGCTGAAGAACATGTGTCCATGGGGGAAACCCGGGAAACTGAGTCTCCCCACACAATAGCAGAGATTCTCATCTTGCATCCTCTCCTGAGCTAATGACAAAGGTGGATGTCCCGGGTGGGTGGGCCTGTGGAATGGGAGAGGGGAGGAAGTCTATTGTCATGCAGAGGGACATGGAAAGACTTGTCTGAAGCTTATCCCCTGCACTGGGGTCAGGTCGGGAAGGGACGGCACAGAGGTGAGCAGGAACCAACCGGCCTCTCTGTGGTGGGGCTGGCCCCGGGGCAGGCGTGGGGGTGATGGCTGGAAGTGGGATGGCGCGTGAGTTGGCACCAGCCAGCGGTGGAGGCAGAGACTCAGAGGTCAGGGATCTCTCTCTCTGTCTCTGTCTCTCTCTCTCTCCCTCAGGGAGCTGAGGAGAGTAAGGTGGCGCCCCCTGCCCACCTCGCCTACCTCTCCATGGGCCCTTCATTCTCTGGCCGCTCCGGGAGCCCTGCGGGCTTGGGTTCAACCCCCCACACACCGCACAGGCCAAGGGCGCATGCGCGACCGCCGGGGCCTAGGGCTGGCCTCGGGGGGCGGGGGGGTCCTCAGTGAAGGCCCCGTCCTCCCTCCAGGCTCTGACCCAGCTGCAGCTCTTCCATCGCCGCCCTTCTGGACTCGGCTTCAGCTGTCTCCCTCCCCTCCCCCACTCCCACTCAGCTTGCAGGCCGCTTCCCTGCCTTGAGAGCATGGCTCTGGCCCTGAGGGCCACAGACCTACTGGGCTTCAAGCTCAAGGCTCTGCCTGGGCCTGCTGCTTCGGCCAGGGGCTCATTTTTTCCTGGAAAGACAAAGCCATGGCCTCACCCCACGCCTGCACTTTGCCACGGCAGGCAGCCCAGATGTAGGAAAGGCTCTGTGGAGTCAGAAGTGCCGAGACAGGCAGATGGCACCAGAGGGTTTGGGGGCCAGGGCGCAACTGGGCTAGCCCCTCCTCCCGGGAGTCAAGGAGGCCGGGCCTTCCTAGTGCCCAGGCCACGGCTCCGGGGAGAAACCCGCCATGAGGGCACGCGGGAAGCCCTCTGCCTGAGTTGGCAGGTGTCACGCCAGGGCCACTGCAAGCCTGGCTCGGCTTGCCTGCTTTCTCCAAAGGAGGCTGGCCGACCAACCGAACCTGGCACCTGGGCCAGGCCCCTTCCAAGGGGACGAGTTCCAGAGGCTAGAGCCCTGGGGGCGGCTGCCAAGTCTCCTGGGGCGTGTGCTGGGCCCCCGTCAGAGGAGGAAGCAGCCTGCTAAACGGTGTGCCAGGCCTGAGATCTGGAGGCCTCCCACACCCGGGTCCCTGTCCTGCCCAGGCCCCCCGAGGGAGGACGATGGTCGGGCAGTGGCGAGCGTGGTGGGGCTGGCAACGAGCCTGCCCTTGGATGCCCCGGGGAAGGGCGCCGGGGGATGGGCTGCCCCTGGCCAGGTCTGAGGGACCGACCCAGCTCGGGGCTGTCGGGGGCAGAGAGAGAACCCCCCTCCGCCCTTTCCCTTCAGGTGCTTAGGGCTGGCCAAATCCTTCCCAAGACAGCTTGTCTGGAGAAAATCAGACCCAGCTGAAGAACATGTGTCCATGGGGGAAACCCGGGAAACTGAGTCTCCCCACACAATAGCAGAGATTCTCATCTTGCATCCTCTCCTGAGCTAATGACAAAGGTGGATGTCCCGGGTGGGTGGGCCTGTGGAATGGGAGAGGGGAGGAAGTCTATTGTCATGCAGAGGGACATGGAAAGACTTGTCTGAAGCTTATCCCCTGCACTGGGGTCAGGTCGGGAAGGGACGGCACAGAGGTGAGCAGGAACCAACCGGCCTCTCTGTGGTGGGGCTGGCCCCGGGGCAGGCGTGGGGGTGATGGCTGGAAGTGGGATGGCGCGTGAGTTGGCACCAGCCAGCGGTGGAGGCAGAGACTCAGAGGTCAGGGATCTCTCTCTCTGTCTCTGTCTCTCTCTCTCTCCCTCAGGGAGCTGAGGAGAGTAAGGTGGCGCCCCCTGCCCACCTCGCCTACCTCTCCATGGGCCCTTCTTTCTCTGGCCGCTCCGGGAGCCCTGCGGGCTTGGGTTCAACCCCCCACACACCGCACAGGCCAAGGGCGCATGCGCGACCGCCGGGGCCTAGGGCTGGCCTCGGGGGGCGGGGGGGTCCTCAGTGAAGGCCCCGCCCTCCCTCCAGGCTCTGACCCAGCTGCAGCTCTTCCATCGCCGCCCTTCTGGACTCGGCTTCAGCTGTCTCCCTCCCCTCCCCCACTCCCACTCAGCTTGCAGGCCGCTTCCCTGCCTTGAAAGCATGGCTCTGGCCCTGAGGGCCACAGACCTACTGGGCTTCAAGCTCAAGGCTCTGCCTGGGCCTGCTGCTTCGGCCAGGGGCTCATTTTTTCCTGGAAAGACAAAGCCATGGCCTCACCCCACGCCTGCACTTTGCCACGGCAGGCAGCCCAGATGTAGGAAAGGCTCTGTGGAGTCAGAAGTGCCGAGACAGGCAGATGGCACCAGAGGGTTTGGGGGCCAGGGCGCAACTGGGCTAGCCCCTCCTCCCGGGAGTCGGGGAGGCCCGGCCTTCCTAGTGCCCAGGCCACGGCTCCGGGGAGAAACCCGCCATGGAGGGCACGCGGGAGGCCCTCTGCCTGAGGTGGCAGGTGTCACGCCAGGGCCACTGCAAGCCTGGCTCGGCTTGCCTGCTTTCTCCAAAGGAGGCTGGCCGACCAGCCGAACCTGGCACCTGGGCCAGGCCCCTTCCAAGGGGACGAGTTCCAGAGGCTAGAGCCCTGGGGGCGGCTGCCAAGTCTCCTGGGGCGTGTGCTGGTCCCCCGTCAGAGGAGGAAGCAGCCTGCTAAACGGTGTGCCAGGCCTGAGATCTGGAGGCCTCCCACAGCCGGGTCCCTGTCCTGCCCAGGCCCCCCGAGGGAGGACGATGGTCGGGAAGTGGCGAGCGGGGTGGGGCTGGCGCCAAGCCTGCCCTTGGATGCCCCGGGGAAGGGCGCCGGGGGATGGGCTGCCCCTGGCCAGGTCTGAGGGACCGACCCAGCTCGGGGCTGTCGGGGGCAGAGAGAGAACCCCCCTCCGCCCTTTCCCTTCAGGTTCTTAGGGCTGGCCAAATCCTTCCCAAGACAGCTTGTCTGGAGAAAATCAGACCCAGCTGAAGAACATGTGTCCATGGGGGAAACCCGGGAAACTGAGTCTCCCCACACAATAGCAGAGATTCTCATCTTGCATCCTCTCCTGAGCTAATGACAAAGGTGGATGTCCCGGGTGGGTGGGCCTGTGGAATGGGAGAGGGGAGGAAGTCTATTGTCATGCAGAGGGACATGGAAAGACTTGTCTGAAGCTTATCCCCTGCACTGGGGTCAGGTCGGGAAGGGACGGCACAGAGGTGAGCAGGAACCAACCGGCCTCTCTGTGGTGGGGCTGGCCCCGGGGCAGGCGTGGGGGTGATGGCTGGAAGTGGGATGGCGCGTGAGTTGGCACCAGCCAGCGGTGGAGGCAGAGACTCAGAGGTCAGGGATCTCTCTCTCTGTCTCTGTCTCTGTCTCTCTCCCTCAGGGAGCTGAGGAGAGTAAGGTGGCGCCCCCTGCCCACCTCGCCTACCTCTCCATGGGCCCTTCTTTCTCTGGCCGCTCCGGGAGCCCTGCGGGCTTGGGTTCAACCCCCCACACACCGCACAGGCCAAGGGCGCATGCGCGACCCCCGGGGCCTAGGGCTGGCCTCGGGGGGCGGGGGGGTCCTCAGTGAAGGCCCCGCCCTCCCTCCAGGCTCTGACCCAGCTGCAGCTCTTCCATCGCCGCCCTTCTGGACTCGGCTTCAGCTGTCTCCCTCCCCTCCCCCACTCCCACTCAGCTTGCAGGCCGCTTCCCTGCCTTGAAAGCATGGCTCTGGCCCTGAGGGCCACAGACCTACTAGGCTTCAAGCTCAAGGCTCTGCCTGGGCCTGCTGCTTCGGCCAGGGGCTCATTTTTTCCTGGAAAGACAAAGCCATGGCCTCACCCCACGCCTGCACTTTGCCACGGCAGGCAGCCCAGATGTAGGAAAGGCTCTGTGGAGTCAGAAGTGCCGAGACAGGCAGATGGCACCAGAGGGTTTGGGGGCCAGGGCGCAACTGGGCTAGCCCCTCCTCCCGGGAGTCAAGGAGGCTGGGCCTTCCTAGTGCCCAGGCCACGGCTCCGGGGAGAAACCCGCCATGAGGGCACGCGGGAAGCCCTCTGCCTGAGGTGGCAGGTGTCACGCCAGGGCCACTGCAAGCCTGGCTCGGCTTGCCTGCTTTCTCCAAAGGAGGCTGGCCGACCAGCCGAACCTGGCACCTGGGCCAGGCCCCTTCCAAGGGGACGAGTTCCAGAGGCTAGAGCCCTGGGGGCGGCTGCCAAGTCTCCTGGGGCGTGTGCTGGGCCCCCGTCAGAGGAGGAAGCAGCCTGCTAAACGGTGTGCCAGGCCTGAGATCTGGAGGCCTCCCACACCCGGGTCCCTGTCCTGCCCAGGCCCCCCGAGGGAGGACGATGGTCGGGCAGTGGCGAGCGTGGTGGGGCTGGCAACGAGCCTGCCCTTGGATGCCCCGGGGAAGGGCGCCGGGGGATGGGCTGCCCCTGGCCAGGTCTGAGGGACCGACCCAGCTCGGGGCTGTCGGGGGCAGAGAGAGAACCCCCCTCCGCCCTTTCCCTTCAGGTTCTTAGGGCTGGCCAAATCCTTCCCAAGACAGCTTGTCTGGAGAAAATCAGACCCAGCTGAAGAACATGTGTCCATGGGGGAAACCCGGGAAACTGAGTCTCCCCACACAATAGCAGAGATTCTCATCTTGCATCCTCTCCTGAGCTAATGACAAAGGTGGATGTCCCGGGTGGGTGGGCCTGTGGAATGGGAGAGGGGAGGAAGTCTATTGTCATGCAGAGGGACATGGAAAGACTTGTCTGAAGCTTATCCCCTGCACTGGGGTCAGGTCGGGAAGGGACGGCACAGAGGTGAGCAGGAACCAACCGGCCTCTCTGTGGTGGGGCTGGCCCCGGGGCAGGCGTGGGGGTGATGGCTGGAAGTGGGATGGCGCGTGAGTTGGCACCAGCCAGCGGTGGAGGCAGAGACTCAGAGGTCAGGGATCTCTCTCTCTGTCTCTGTCTCTCTCTCTCTCCCTCAGGGAGCTGAGGAGAGTAAGGTGGCGCCCCCTGCCCACCTCGCCTACCTCTCCATGGGCCCTTCTTTCTCTGGCCGCTCCGGGAGCCCTGCGGGCTTGGGTTCAACCCCCCACACACCGCACAGGCCAAGGGCGCATGCGCGACCGCCGGGGCCTAGGGCTGGCCTCGGGGGGCGGGGGGGGTCCTCAGTGAAGGCCCCGTCCTCCCTCCAGGCTCTGACCCAGCTGCAGCTCTTCCATCGCCGCCCTTCTGGACTCGGCTTCAGCTGTCTCCCTCCCCTCCCCCACTCCCACTCAGCTTGCAGGCCGCTTCCCTGCCTTGAGAGCATGGCTCTGGCCCTGAGGGCCACAGACCTACTGGGCTTCAAGCTCAAGGCTCTGCCTGGGCCTGCTGCTTCGGCCAGGGGCTCATTTTTTCCTGGAAAGACAAAGCCATGGCCTCACCCCACGCCTGCACTTTGCCACGGCAGGCAGCCCAGATGTAGGAAAGGCTCTGTGGAGTCAGAAGTGCCGAGACAGGCAGATGGCACCAGAGGGTTTGGGGGCCAGGGCGCAACTGGGCTAGCCCCTCCTCCCGGGAGTCAAGGAGGCCGGGCCTTCCTAGTGCCCAGGCCACGGCTCCGGGGAGAAACCCGCCATGAGGGCACGCGGGAAGCCCTCTGCCTGAGTTGGCAGGTGTCACGCCAGGGCCACTGCAAGCCTGGCTCGGCTTGCCTGCTTTCTCCAAAGGAGGCTGGCCGACCAACCGAACCTGGCACCTGGGCCAGGCCCCTTCCAAGGGGACGAGTTCCAGAGGCTAGAGCCCTGGGGGCGGCTGCCAAGTCTCCTGGGGCGTGTGCTGGGCCCCCGTCAGAGGAGGAAGCAGCCTGCTAAACGGTGTGCCAGGCCTGAGATCTGGAGGCCTCCCACACCCGGGACCCTGTCCTGCCCAGGCCCCCCGAGGGAGGACGATGGTCGGGCAGTGGCGAGCGTGGTGGGGCTGGCAACGAGCCTGCCCTTGGATGCCCCGGGGAAGGGCGCCGGGGGATGGGCTGCCCCTGGCCAGGTCTGAGGGACCGACCCAGCTCGGGGCTGTCGGGGGCAGAGAGAGAACCCCCCTCCGCCCTTTCCCTTCAGGTGCTTAGGGCTGGACAAATCCTTCCCAAGACAGCTTGTCTGGAGAAAATCAGACCCAGCTGAAGAACATGTGTCCATGGGGGAAACCCGGGAAACTGAGTCTCCCCACACAATAGCAGAGATTCTCATCTTGCATCCTCTCCTGAGCTAATGACAAAGGTGGATGTCCCGGGTGGGTGGGCCTGTGGAATGGGAGAGGGGAGGAAGTCTATTGTCATGCAGAGGGACATGGAAAGACTTGTCTGAAGCTTATCCCCTGCACTGGGGTCAGGTCGGGAAGGGACGGCACAGAGGTGAGCAGGAACCAACCGGCCTCTCTGTGGTGGGGCTGGCCCCGGGGCAGGCGTGGGGGTGATGGCTGGAAGTGGGATGGCGCGTGAGTTGGCACCAGCCAGCGGTGGAGGCAGAGACTCAGAGGTCAGGGATCTCTCTCTCTGTCTCTGTCTCTCTCTCTCTCCCTCAGGGAGCTGAGGAGAGTAAGGTGGCGCCCCCTGCCCACCTCGCCTACCTCTCCATGGGCCCTTCTTTCTCTGGCCGCTCCGGGAGCCCTGCGGGCTTGGGTTCAACCCCCCACACACCGCACAGGCCAAGGGCGCATGCGCGACCGCCGGGGCCTAGGGCTGGCCTCGGGGGGCGGGGGGGTCCTCAGTGAAGGCCCCGTCCTCCCTCCAGGCTCTGACCCAGCTGCAGCTCTTCCATCGCCGCCCTTCTGGACTCGGCTTCAGCTGTCTCCCTCCCCTCCCCCACTCCCACTCAGCTTGCAGGCCGCTTCCCTGCCTTGAGAGCATGGCTCTGGCCCTGAGGGCCACAGACCTACTGGGCTTCAAGCTCAAGGCTCTGCCTGGGCCTGCTGCTTCGGCCAGGGGCTCATTTTTTCCTGGAAAGACAAAGCCATGGCCTCACCCCACGCCTGCACTTTGCCACGGCAGGCAGCCCAGATGTAGGAAAGGCTCTGTGGAGTCAGAAGTGCCGAGACAGGCAGATGGCACCAGAGGGTTTGGGGGCCAGGGCGCAACTGGGCTAGCCCCTCCTCCCGGGAGTCAAGGAGGCCGGGCCTTCCTAGTGCCCAGGCCACGGCTCCGGGGAGAAACCCGCCATGAGGGCACGCGGGAAGCCCTCTGCCTGAGTTGGCAGGTGTCACGCCAGGGCCACTGCAAGCCTGGCTCGGCTTGCCTGCTTTCTCCAAAGGAGGCTGGCCGACCAACCGAACCTGGCACCTGGGCCAGGCCCCTTCCAAGGGGACGAGTTCCAGAGGCTAGAGCCCTGGGGGCGGCTGCCAAGTCTCCTGGGGCGTGTGCTGGGCCCCCGTCAGAGGAGGAAGCAGCCTGCTAAACGGTGTGCCAGGCCTGAGATCTGGAGGCCTCCCACACCCGGGACCCTGTCCTGCCCAGGCCCCCCGAGGGAGGACGATGGTCGGGCAGTGGCGAGCGTGGTGGGGCTGGCAACGAGCCTGCCCTTGGATGCCCCGGGGAAGGGCGCCGGGGGATGGGCTGCCCCTGGCCAGGTCTGAGGGACCGACCCAGCTCGGGGCTGTCGGGGGCAGAGAGAGAACCCCCCTCCGCCCTTTCCCTTCAGGTGCTTAGGGCTGGCCAAATCCTTCCCAAGACAGCTTGTCTGGAGAAAATCAGACCCAGCTGAAGAACATGTGTCCATGGGGGAAACCCGGGAAACTGAGTCTCCCCACACAATAGCAGAGATTCTCATCTTGCATCCTCTCCTGAGCTAATGACAAAGGTGGATGTCCCGGGTGGGTGGGCCTGTGGAATGGGAGAGGGGAGGAAGTCTATTGTCATGCAGAGGGACATGGAAAGACTTGTCTGAAGCTTATCCCCTGCACTGGGGTCAGGTCGGGAAGGGACGGCACAGAGGTGAGCAAGAACCAACCGGCCTCTCTGTGGTGGGGCTGGCCCCGGGGCAGGCGTGGGGGTGATGGCTGGAAGTGGGATGGCGCGTGAGTTGGCACCAGCCAGCGGTGGAGGCAGAGACTCAGAGGTCAGGGATCTCTCTCTCTGTCTCTGTCTCTCTCTCTCTCCCTCAGGGAGCTGAGGAGAGTAAGGTGGCGCCCCCTGCCCACCTCGCCTACCTCTCCATGGGCCCTTCTTTCTCTGGCCGCTCCGGGAGCCCTGCGGGCTTGGGTTCAACCCCCCACACACCGCACAGGCCAAGGGCGCATGCGCGACCGCCGGGGCCTAGGGCTGGCCTCGGGGGCGGGGGGGTCCTCAGTGAAGGCCCCGCCCTCCCTCCAGGCTCTGACCCAGCTGCAGCTCTTCCATCGCCGCCCTTCTGGACTCGGCTTCAGCTGTCTCCCTCCCCTCCCCCACTCCCACTCAGCTTGCAGGCCGCTTCCCTGCCTTGAAAGCATGGCTCTGGCCCTGAGGGCCACAGACCTACTGGGCTTCAAGCTCAAGGCTCTGCCTGGGCCTGCTGCTTCGGCCAGGGGCTCATTTTTTCCTGGAAAGACAAAGCCAAGGCCTCACCCCACGCCTGCACTTTGCCACGGCAGGCAGCCCAGATGTAGGAAAGGCTCTGTGGAGTCAGAAGTGCCGAGACAGGCAGATGGCACCAGAGGGTTTGGGGGCCAGGGCGCAACTGGGCTAGCCCCTCCTCCCGGGAGTCGGGGAGGCCCGGCCTTCCTAGTGCCCAGGCCACGGCTCCGGGGAGAAACCCGCCATGGAGGGCACGCGGGAGGCCCTCTGCCTGAGGTGGCAGGTGTCACGCCAGGGCCACTGCAAGCCTGGCTCGGCTTGCCTGCTTTCTCCAAAGGAGGCTGGCCGACCAGCCGAACCTGGCACCTGGGCCAGGCCCCTTCCAAGGGGACGAGTTCCAGAGGCTAGAGCCCTGGGGGCGGCTGCCAAGTCTCCTGGGGCGTGTGCTGGGCCCCCGTCAGAGGAGGAAGCAGCCTGCTAAACGGTGTGCCAGGCCTGAGATCTGGAGGCCTCCCACAGCCGGGTCCCTGTCCTGCCCAGGCCCCCCGAGGGAGGACGATGGTCGGGCAGTGGCGAGCGGGGTGGGGCTGGCGCCAAGCCTGCCCTTGGATGCCCAGGGGAAGGGCGCCGGGGGATGGGCTGCCCCTGGCCAGGTCTGAGGGACCGACCCAGCTCGGGGCTGTCGGGGGCAGAGAGAGAACCCCCCTCCGCCCTTTCCCTTCAGGTTCTTAGGGCTGGCCAAATCCTTCCCAAGACAGCTTGTCTGGAGAAAATCAGACCCAGCTGAAGAACATGTGTCCATGGGGGAAACCCGGGAAACTGAGTCTCCCCACACAATAGCAGAGATTCTCATCTTGCATCCTCTCCTGAGCTAATGACAAAGGTGGATGTCCCGGGTGGGTGGGCCTGTGGAATGGGAGAGGGGAGGAAGTCTATTGTCATGCAGAGGGACATGGAAAGACTTGTCTGAAGCTTATCCCCTGCACTGGGGTCAAGTCGGGAAGGGACGGCACAGAGGTGAGCAGGAACCAACCGGCCTCTCTGTGGTGGGGCTGGCCCCGGGGCAGGCGTGGGGGTGATGGCTGGAAGTGGGATGGCGCGTGAGTTGGCACCAGCCAGCGGTGGAGGCAGAGACTCAGAGGTCAGGGATCTCTCTCTCTGTCTCTGTCTCTCTCTCTCTCCCTCAGGGAGCTGAGGAGAGTAAGGTGGCGCCCCCTGCCCACCTCGCCTACCTCTCCATGGGCCCTTCTTTCTCTGGCCGCTCCGGGAGCCCTGCGGGCTTGGGTTCAACCCCCCACACACCGCACAGGCCAAGGGCGCATGCGCGACCGCCGGGGCCTAGGGCTGGCCTCGGGGGGCGGGGGGGTCCTCAGTGAAGGCCCCGCCCTCCCTCCAGGCTCTGACCCAGCTGCAGCTCTTCCATCGCCGCCCTTCTGGACTCGGCTTCAGCTGTCTCCCTCCCCTCCCCCACTCCCACTCAGCTTGCAGGCCGCTTCCCTGCCTTGAAAGCATGGCTCTGGCACTGAGGGCCACAGACCTACTGGGCTTCAAGCTCAAGGCTCTGCCTGGGCCTGCTGCTTCGGCCAGGGGCTCATTTTTTCCTGGAAAGACAAAGCCATGGACTCACCCCACGCCTGCGCTTTGCCACGGCAGGCAGCCCAGATGTAGGAAAGGCTCTGTGGAGTCAGAAGTGCCGAGACAGGCAGATGGCACCAGAGGGTTTGGGGGCCAGGGCGCAACTGGGCTAGCCCCTCCTCCCGGGAGTCGGGGAGGCCCGGCCTTCCTAGTGCCCAGGCCACGGCTCCGGGGAGAAACCCGCCATGGAGGGCACGCGGGAGGCCCTCTGCCTGAGGTGGCAGGTGTCACGCCAGGGCCACTGCAAGCCTGGCTCGGCTTGCCTGCTTTCTCCAAAGGAGGCTGGCCGACCAGCCGAACCTGGCAGCTGGGCCAGGCCCCTTCCAAGGGGACGAGTTCCAGAGGCTAGAGCCCTGGGGGCGGCTGCCAAGTCTCCTGGGGCGTGTGCTGGGCCCCCGTCAGAGGAGGAAGCAGCCTGCTAAACGGTGTGCCAGGCCTGAGATCTGGAGGCCTCCCACAGCCGGGTCCCTGTCCTGCCCAGGCCCCCCGAGGGAGGACGATGGTCGGGCAGTGGCGAGCGGGGTGGGGCTGGCGCCAAGCCTGCCCTTGGATGCCCAGGGGAAGGGCGCCGGGGGATGGGCTGCCCCTGGCCAGGTCTGAGGGACCGACCCAGCTCGGGGCTGTCGGGGGCAGAGAGAGAACCCCCCTCCGCCCTTTCCCTTCCGGTTCTTAGGGCTGGCCAAATCCTTCCCAAGACAGCTTGTCTGGAGAAAATCAGACCCAGCTGAAGAACATGTGTCCATGGGGGAAACCCGGGAAACTGAGTCTCCCCACACAATAGCAGAGATTCTCATCTTGCATCCTCTCCTGAGCTAATGACAAAGGTGGATGTCCCGGGTGGGTGGGCCTGTGGAATGGGAGAGGGGAGGAAGTCTATTGTCATGCAGAGGGACATGGAAAGACTTGTCTGAAGCTTATCCCCTGCACTGGGGTCAGGTCGGGAAGGGACGGCACAGAGGTGAGCAGGAACCAACCGGCCTCTCTGTGGTGGGGCTGGCCCCGGGGCAGGCGTGGGGGTGATGGCTGGAAGTGGGATGGCGCGTGAGTTGGCACCAGCCAGCGGTGGAGGCAGAGACTCAGAGGTCAGGGATCTCTCTCTCTGTCTCTGTCTCTCTCTCTCTCCCTCAGGGAGCTGAGGAGAGTAAGGTGGCGCCCCCTGCCCACCTCGCCTACCTCTCCATGGGCCCTTCTTTCTCTGGCCGCTCCGGGAGCCCTGCGGGCTTGGGTTCAACCCCCCACACACCGCACAGGCCAAGGGCGCATGCGCGACCGCCGGGGCCTAGGGCTGGCCTCGGGGGGCGGGGGGGTCCTCAGTGAAGGCCCCGTCCTCCCTCCAGGCTCTGACCCAGCTGCAGCTCTTCCATCGCCGCCCTTCTGGACTCGGCTTCAGCTGTCTCCCTCCCCTCCCCCACTCCCACTCAGCTTGCAGGCCGCTTCCCTGCCTTGAGAGCATGGCTCTGGCCCTGAGGGCCACAGACCTACTGGGCTTCAAGCTCAAGGCTCTGCCTGGGCCTGCTGCTTCGGCCAGGGGCTCATTTTTTCCTGGAAAGACAAAGCCATGGCCTCACCCCACGCCTGCACTTTGCCACGGCAGGCAGCCCAGATGTAGGAAAGGCTCTGTGGAGTCAGAAGTGCCGAGACAGGCAGATGGCACCAGAGGGTTTGGGGGCCAGGGCGCAACTGGGCTAGCCCCTCCTCCCGGGAGTCAAGGAGGCCGGGCCTTCCTAGTGCCCAGGCCACGGCTCCGGGGAGAAACCCGCCATGAGGGCACGCGGGAAGCCCTCTGCCTGAGTTGGCAGGTGTCACGCCAGGGCCACTGCAAGCCTGGCTCGGCTTGCCTGCTTTCTCCAAAGGAGGCTGGCCGACCAACCGAACCTGGCACCTGGGCCAGGCCCCTTCCAAGGGGACGAGTTCCAGAGGCTAGAGCCCTGGGGGCGGCTGCCAAGTCTCCTGGGGCGTGTGCTGGGCCCCCGTCAGAGGAGGAAGCAGCCTGCTAAACGGTGTGCCAGGCCTGAGATCTGGAGGCCTCCCACACCCGGGTCCCTGTCCTGCCCAGGCCCCCCGAGGGAGGACGATGGTCGGGCAGTGGCGAGCGTGGTGGGGCTGGCAACGAGCCTGCCCTTGGATGCCCCGGGGAAGGGCGCCGGGGGATGGGCTGCCCCTGGCCAGGTCTGAGGGACCGACCCAGCTCGGGGCTGTCGGGGGCAGAGAGAGAACCCCCCTCCGCCCTTTCCCTTCAGGTGCTTAGGGCTGGCCAAATCCTTCCCAAGACAGCTTGTCTGGAGAAAATCAGACCCAGCTGAAGAACATGTGTCCATGGGGGAAACCCGGGAAACTGAGTCTCCCCACACAATAGCAGAGATTCTCATCTTGCATCCTCTCCTGAGCTAATGACAAAGGTGGATGTCCCGGGTGGGTGGGCCTGTGGAATGGGAGAGGGGAGGAAGTCTATTGTCATGCAGAGGGACATGGAAAGACTTGTCTGAAGCTTATCCCCTGCACTGGGGTCAGGTCGGGAAGGGACGGCACAGAGGTGAGCAGGAACCAACCGGCCTCTCTGTGGTGGGGCTGGCCCCGGGGCAGGCGTGGGGGTGATGGCTGGAAGTGGGATGGCGCGTGAGTTGGCACCAGCCAGCGGTGGAGGCAGAGACTCAGAGGTCAGGGATCTCTCTCTCTGTCTCTGTCTCTCTCTCTCTCCCTCAGGGAGCTGAGGAGAGTAAGGTGGCGCCCCCTGCCCACCTCGCCTACCTCTCCATGGGCCCTTCTTTCTCTGGCCGCTCCGGGAGCCCTGCGGGCTTGGGTTCAACCCCCCACACACCGCACAGGCCAAGGGCGCATGCGCGACCGCCGGGGCCTAGGGCTGGCCTCGGGGGGCGGGGGGTCCTCAGTGAAGGCCCCGCCCTCCCTCCAGGCTCTGACCCAGCTGCAGCTCTTCCATCGCCGCCCTTCTGGACTCGGCTTCAGCTGTCTCCCTCCCCTCCCCCACTCCCACTCAGCTTGCAGGCCGCTTCCCTGCCTTGAAAGCATGGCTCTGGCCCTGAGGGCCACAGACCTACTGGGCTTCAAGCTCAAGGCTCTGCCTGGGCCTGCTGCTTCGGCCAGGGGCTCATTTTTTCCTGGAAAGACAAAGCCATGGCCTCACCCCACGCCTGCACTTTGCCACGGCAGGCAGCCCAGATGTAGGAAAGGCTCTGTGGAGTCAGAAGTGCCGAGACAGGCAGATGGCACCAGAGGGTTTGGGGGCCAGGGCGCAACTGGGCTAGCCCCTCCTCCCGGGAGTCGGGGAGGCCCGGCCTTCCTAGTGCCCAGGCCACGGCTCCGGGGAGAAACCCGCCATGGAGGGCACGCGGGAGGCCCTCTGCCTGAGGTGGCAGGTGTCACGCCAGGGCCACTGCAAGCCTGGCTCGGCTTGCCTGCTTTCTCCAAAGGAGGCTGGCCGACCAGCCGAACCTGGCACCTGGGCCAGGCCCCTTCCAAGGGGACGAGTTCCAGAGGCTAGAGCCCTGGGGGCGGCTGCCAAGTCTCCTGGGGCGTGTGCTGGGCCCCCGTCAGAGGAGGAAGCAGCCTGCTAAACGGTGTGCCAGGCCTGAGATCTGGAGGCCTCCCACAGCCGGGTCCCTGTCCTGCCCAGGCCCCCCGAGGGAGGACGATGGTCGGGAAGTGGCGAGCGGGGTGGGGCTGGCGCCAAGCCTGCCCTTGGATGCCCCGGGGAAGGGCGCCGGGGGATGGGCTGCCCCTGGCCAGGTCTGAGGGACCGACCCAGCTCGGGGCTGTCGGGGGCAGAGAGAGAACCCCCCTCCGCCCTTTCCCTTCAGGTTCTTAGGGCTGGCCAAATCCTTCCCAAGACAGCTTGTCTGGAGAAAATCAGACCCAGCTGAAGAACATGTGTCCATGGGGGAAACCCGGGAAACTGAGTCTCCCCACACAATAGCAGAGATTCTCATCTTGCATCCTCTCCTGAGCTAATGACAAAGGTGGATGTCCCGGGTGGGTGGGCCTGTGGAATGGGAGAGGGGAGGAAGTCTATTGTCATGCAGAGGGACATGGAAAGACTTGTCTGAAGCTTATCCCCTGCACTGGGGTCAGGTCGGGAAGGGACGGCACAGAGGTGAGCAGGAACCAACCGGCCTCTCTGTGGTGGGGCTGGCCCCGGGGCAGGCGTGGGGGTGATGGCTGGAAGTGGGATGGCGCGTGAGTTGGCACCAGCCAGCGGTGGAGGCAGAGACTCAGAGGTCAGGGATCTCTCTCTCTGTCTCTGTCTCTCTCTCTCTCCCACAGGGAGCTGAGGAGAGTAAGGTGGCGCCCCCTGCCCACCTCGCCTACCTCTCCATGGGCCCTTCTTTCTCTGGCCGCTCCGGGAGCCCTGCGGGCTTGGGTTCAACCCCCCACACACCGCACAGGCCAAGGGCGCATGCGCGACCGCCGGGGCCTAGGGCTGGCCTCGGGGGGCGGGGGGTCCTCAGTGAAGGCCCCGCCCTCCCTCCAGGCTCTGACCCAGCTGCAGCTCTTCCATCGCCGCCCTTCTGGACTCGGCTTCAGCTGTCTCCCTCCCCTCCCCCACTCCCACTCAGCTTGCAGGCCGCTTCCCTGCCTTGAAAGCATGGCTCTGGCCCTGAGGGCCACAGACCTACTGGGCTTCAAGCTCAAGGCTCTGCCTGGGCCTGCTGCTTCGGCCAGGGGCTCATTTTTTCCTGGAAAGACAAAGCCATGGCCTCACCCCACGCCTGCACTTTGCCACGGCAGGCAGCCCAGATGTAGGAAAGGCTCTGTGGAGTCAGAAGTGCCGAGACAGGCAGATGGCACCAGAGGGTTTGGGGGCCAGGGCGCAACTGGGCTAGCCCCTCCTCCCGGGAGTCGGGGAGGCCCGGCCTTCCTAGTGCCCAGGCCACGGCTCCGGGGAGAAACCCGCCATGGAGGGCACGCGGGAGGCCCTCTGCCTGAGGTGGCAGGTGTCACGCCAGGGCCACTGCAAGCCTGGCTCGGCTTGCCTGCTTTCTCCAAAGGAGGCTGGCCGACCAGCCGAACCTGGCACCTGGGCCAGGCCCCTTCCAAGGGGACGAGTTCCAGAGGCTAGAGCCCTGGGGGCGGCTGCCAAGTCTCCTGGGGCGTGTGCTGGGCCCCCGTCAGAGGAGGAAGCAGCCTGCTAAACGGTGTGCCAGGCCTGAGATCTGGAGGCCTCCCACAGCCGGGTCCCTGTCCTGCCCAGGCCCCCCGAGGGAGGACGATGGTCGGGAAGTGGCGAGCGGGGTGGGGCTGGCGCCAAGCCTGCCCTTGGATGCCCCGGGGAAGGGCGCCGGGGGATGGGCTGCCCCTGGCCAGGTCTGAGGGACCGACCCAGCTCGGGGCTGTCGGGGGCAGAGAGAGAACCCCCCTCCGCCCTTTCCCTTCAGGTTCTTAGGGCTGGCCAAATCCTTCCCAAGACAGCTTGTCTGGAGAAAATCAGACCCAGCTGAAGAACATGTGTCCATGGGGGAAACCCGGGAAACTGAGTCTCCCCACACAATAGCAGAGATTCTCATCTTGCATCCTCTCCTGAGCTAATGACAAAGGTGGATGTCCCGGGTGGGTGGGCCTGTGGAATGGGAGAGGGGAGGAAGTCTATTGTCATGCAGAGGGACATGGAAAGACTTGTCTGAAGCTTATCCCCTGCACTGGGGTCAGGTCGGGAAGGGACGGCACAGAGGTGAGCAGGAACCAACCGGCCTCTCTGTGGTGGGGCTGGCCCCGGGGCAGGCGTGGGGGTGATGGCTGGAAGTGGGATGGCGCGTGAGTTGGCACCAGCCAGCGGTGGAGGCAGAGACTCAGAGGTCAGGGATCTCTCTCTCTGTCTCTGTCTCTCTCTCTCTCCCTCAGGGAGCTGAGGAGAGTAAGGTGGCGCCCCCTGCCCACCTCGCCTACCTCTCCATGGGCCCTTCTTTCTCTGGCCGCTCCGGGAGCCCTGCGGGCTTGGGTTCAACCCCCCACACACCGCACAGGCCAAGGGCGCATGCGCGACCCCCGGGGCCTAGGGCTGGCCTCGGTGGGCGGGGGGGTCCTCAGTGAAGGCCCCGCCCTCCCTCCAGGCTCTGACCCAGCTGCAGCTCTTCCATCGCCGCCCTTCTGGACTCGGCTTCAGCTGTCTCCCTCCCCTCCCCCAATCCCACTCAGCTTGCAGGCCGCTTCCCTGCCTTGAAAGCATGGCTCTGGCCCTGAGGGCCACAGACCTACTAGGCTTCAAGCTCAAGGCTCTGCCTGGGCCTGCTGCTTCGGCCAGGGGCTCATTTTTTCCTGGAAAGACAAAGCCATGGCCTCACCCCACGCCTGCACTTTGCCACGGCAGGCAGCCCAGATGTAGGAAAGGCTGTGTGGAGTCAGAAGTGCCGAGACAGGCAGATGGCACCAGAGGGTTTGGGGGCCAGGGCGCAACTGGGCTAG
Organism: Diceros bicornis minor; assembly: GCF_020826845.1. Taxonomy (NCBI): domain Eukaryota; kingdom Metazoa; phylum Chordata; class Mammalia; order Perissodactyla; family Rhinocerotidae; genus Diceros; species Diceros bicornis. The sequence goes on from NW_026691665.1 coordinate 52,202, forward strand.
CCCCTCCTCCCGGGAGTCGGGGAGGCCCGGCCTTCCTAGTGCCCAGGCCACGGCTCCGGGGAGAAACCCGCCATGGAGGGCACGCGGGAGGCCCTCTGCCTGAGGTGGCAGGTGTCACGCCAGGGCCACTGCAAGCCTGGCTCGGCTTGCCTGCTTTCTCCAAAGGAGGCTGGCCGACCAGCCGAACCTGGCACCTGGGCCAGGCCCCTTCCAAGGGGACGAGTTCCAGAGGCTAGAGCCCTGGGGGCGGCTGCCAAGTCTCCTGGGGCGTGTGCTGGTCCCCCGTCAGAGGAGGAAGCAGCCTGCTAAACGGTGTGCCAGGCCTGAGATCTGGAGGCCTCCCACAGCCGGGTCCCTGTCCTGCCCAGGCCCCCCGAGGGAGGACGATGGTCGGGAAGTGGCGAGCGGGGTGGGGCTGGCGCCAAGCCTGCCCTTGGATGCCCCGGGGAAGGGCGCCGGGGGATGGGCTGCCCCTGGCCAGGTCTGAGGGACCGACCCAGCTCGGGGCTGTCGGGGGCAGAGAGAGAACCCCCCTCCGCCCTTTCCCTTCAGGTTCTTAGGGCTGGCCAAATCCTTCCCAAGACAGCTTGTCTGGAGAAAATCAGACCCAGCTGAAGAACATGTGTCCATGGGGGAAACCCGGGAAACTGAGTCTCCCCACACAATAGCAGAGATTCTCATCTTGCATCCTCTCCTGAGCTAATGACAAAGGTGGATGTCCCGGGTGGGTGGGCCTGTGGAATGGGAGAGGGGAGGAAGTCTATTGTCATGCAGAGGGACATGGAAAGACTTGTCTGAAGCTTATCCCCTGCACTGGGGTCAGGTCGGGAAGGGACGGCACAGAGGTGAGCAGGAACCAACCGGCCTCTCTGTGGTGGGGCTGGCCCCGGGGCAGGCGTGGGGGTGATGGCTGGAAGTGGGATGGCGCGTGAGTTGGCACCAGCCAGCGGTGGAGGCAGAGACTCAGAGGTCAGGGATCTCTCTCTCTGTCTCTGTCTCTCTCTCTCTCCCTCAGGGAGCTGAGGAGAGTAAGGTGGCGCCCCCTGCCCACCTCGCCTACCTCTCCATGGGCCCTTCTTTCTCTGGCCGCTCCGGGAGCCCTGCGGGCTTGGGTTCAACCCCCCACACACCGCACAGGCCAAGGGCGCATGCGCGACCGCCGGGGCCTAGGGCTGGCCTCGGGGGGCGGGGGGGTCCTCAGTGAAGGCCCCGTCCTCCCTCCAGGCTCTGACCCAGCTGCAGCTCTTCCATCGCCGCCCTTCTGGACTCGGCTTCAGCTGTCTCCCTCCCCTCCCCCACTCCCACTCAGCTTGCAGGCCGCTTCCCTGCCTTGAAAGCATGGCTCTGGCCCTGAGGGCCACAGACCTACTGGGCTTCAAGCTCAAGGCTCTGCCTGGGCCTGCTGCTTCGGCCAGGGGCTCATTTTTTCCTGGAAAGACAAAGCCATGGCCTCAGCCCACGCCTGCGCTTTGCCACGGCAGGTAGCCCAGATGTAGGAAAGGCTCTGTGGAGTCAGAAGTGCCGAGACAGGCAGATGGCACCAGAGGGTTTGGGGGCCAGGGCGCAACTGGGCTAGCCCCTCCTCCCGGGAGTCGAGGAGGCCCCACCTTCCTAGTGCCCAGGCCACGGCTCCGGGGAGAAACCCGCCATGGAGGGCACGCGGGAAGCCCTCTGCCTGAGGTGGCAGGTGTCACGCCAGGGCCACTGCAAGCCTGGCTCGGCTTGCCTGCTTTCTCCAAAGGAGGCTGGCCGACCAGCCGAACCTGGCACCTGGGCCAGGCCCCTTCCAAGGGGACGAGTTCCAGAGGCTAGAGCCCTGGGGGCGGCTGCCAAGTCTCCTGGGGCGTGTGCTGGGCCCCCGTCAGAGGAGGAAGCAGCCTGCTAAACGGTGTGCCAGGCCTGAGATCTGGAGGCCTCCCACACCCGGGTCCCTGTCCTGCCCAGGCCCCCCGAGGGAGGACGATGGTCGGGCAGTGGCGAGCGGGGTGGGGCTGGCAACGAGCCTGCCCTTGGATGCCCCGGGGAAGGGCGCCGGGGGATGGGCTGCCCCTGGCCAGGTCTGAGGGACCGACCCAGCTCGGGGCTGTCGGGGGCAGAGAGAGAACCCCCCTCCGCCCTTTCCCTTCAGGTGCTTAGGGCTGGCCAAATCCTTCCCAAGACAGCTTGTCTGGAGAAAATCAGACCCAGCTGAAGAACATGTGTCCATGGGGGAAACCCGGGAAACTGAGTCTCCCCACACAATAGCAGAGATTCTCATCTTGCATCCTCTCCTGAGCTAATGACAAAGGTGGATGTCCCGGGTGGGTGGGCCTGTGGAATGGGAGAGGGGAGGAAGTCTATTGTCATGCAGAGGGACATGGAAAGACTTGTCTGAAGCTTATCCCCTGCACTGGGGTCAGGTCGGGAAGGGACGGCACAGAGGTGAGCAGGAACCAACCGGCCTCTCTGTGGTGGGGCTGGCCCTGGGGCAGGCGTGGGGGTGATGGCTGGAAGTGGGATGGCGCGTGAGTTGGCACCAGCCAGCGGTGGAGGCAGAGACTCAGAGGTCAGGGATCTCTCTCTCTGTCTCTGTCTCTCTCTCTCTCCCTCAGGGAGCTGAGGAGAGTAAGGTGGCGCCCCCTGCCCACCTCGCCTACCTCTCCATGGGCCCTTCTTTCTCTGGCCGCTCCGGGAGCCCTGCGGGCTTGGGTTCAACCCCCCACACACCGCACAGGCCAAGGGCGCATGCGGGACCGCCGGGGCCTAGGGCTGGCCTCGGGGGGCGGGGGGGTCCTCAGTGAAGGCCCCGCCCTCCCTCCAGGCTCTGACCCAGCTGCAGCTCTTCCATCGCCGCCCTTCTGGACTCGGCTTCAGCTGTCTCCCTCCCCTCCCCCACTCCCACTCAGCTTGCAGGCCGCTTCCCTGCCTTGAAAGCATGGCTCTGGCACTGAGGGCCACAGACCTACTGGGCTTCAAGCTCAAGGCTCTGCCTGGGCCTGCTGCTTCGGCCAGGGGCTCATTTTTTCCTGGAAAGACAAAGCCATGGCCTCACCCCACGCCTGCGCTTTGCCACGGCAGGCAGCCCAGATGTAGGAAAGGCTCTGTGGAGTCAGAAGTGCCGAGACAGGCAGATGGCACCAGAGGGTTTGGGGGCCAGGGCGCAACTGGGCTAGCCCCTCCTCCCGGGAGTCGGGGAGGCCCGGCCTTCCTAGTGCCCAGGCCACGGCTCCGGGGAGAAACCCGCCATGGAGGGCACGCGGGAGGCCCTCTGCCTGAGGTGGCAGGTGTCACGCCAGGGCCACTGCAAGCCTGGCTCGGCTTGCCTGCTTTCTCCAAAGGAGGCTGGCCGACCAGCCGAACCTGGCACCTGGGCCAGGCCCCTTCCAAGGGGACGAGTTCCAGAGGCTAGAGCCCTGGGGGCGGCTGCCAAGTCTCCTGGGGCGTGTGCTGGGCCCCCGTCAGAGGAGGAAGCAGCCTGCTAAACGGTGTGCCAGGCCTGAGATCTGGAGGCCTCCCACAGCCGGGTCCCTGTCCTGCCCAGGCCCCCCGAGGGAGGACGATGGTCGGGCAGTGGCGAGCGGGGTGGGGCTGGCGCCAAGCCTGCCCTTGGATGCCCAGGGGAAGGGCGCCGGGGGATGGGCTGCCCCTGGCCAGGTCTGAGGGACCGACCCAGCTCGGGGCTGTCGGGGGCAGAGAGAGAACCCCCCTCCGCCCTTTCCCTTCAGGTTCTTAGGGCTGGCCAAATCCTTCCCAAGACAGCTTGTCTGGAGAAAATCAGACCCAGCTGAAGAACATGTGTCCATGGGGGAAACCCGGGAAACTGAGTCTCCCCACACAATAGCAGAGATTCTCATCTTGCATCCTCTCCTGAGCTAATGACAAAGGTGGATGTCCCGGGTGGGTGGGCCTGTGGAATGGGAGAGGGGAGGAAGTCTATTGTCATGCAGAGGGACATGGAAAGACTTGTCTGAAGCTTATCCCCTGCACTGGGGTCAGGTCGGGAAGGGACGGCACAGAGGTGAGCAGGAACCAACCGGCCTCTCTGTGGTGGGGCTGGCCCCGGGGCAGGCGTGGGGGTGATGGCTGGAAGTGGGATGGCGCGTGAGTTGGCACCAGCCAGCGGTGGAGGCAGAGACTCAGAGGTCAGGGATCTCTCTCTCTGTCTCTGTCTCTCTCTCTCTCCCTCAGGGAGCTGAGGAGAGTAAGGTGGCGCCCCCTGCCCACCTCGCCTACCTCTCCATGGGCCCTTCTTTCTCTGGCCGCTCCGGGAGCCCTGCGGGCTTGGGTTCAACCCCCCACACACCGCACAGGCCAAGGGCGCATGCGCGACCGCCGGGGCCTAGGGCTGGCCTCGGGGGGCGGGGGGGTCCTCAGTGAAGGCCCCGTCCTCCCTCCAGGCTCTGACCCAGCTGCAGCTCTTCCATCGCCGCCCTTCTGGACTCGGCTTCAGCTGTCTCCCTCCCCTCCCCCACTCCCACTCAGCTTGCAGGCCGCTTCCCTGCCTTGAGAGCATGGCTCTGGCCCTGAGGGCCACAGACCTACTGGGCTTCAAGCTCAAGGCTCTGCCTGGGCCTGCTGCTTCGGCCAGGGGCTCATTTTTTCCTGGAAAGACAAAGCCATGGCCTCACCCCACGCCTGCACTTTGCCACGGCAGGCAGCCCAGATGTAGGAAAGGCTCTGTGGAGTCAGAAGTGCCGAGACAGGCAGATGGCACCAGAGGGTTTGGGGGCCAGGGCGCAACTGGGCTAGCCCCTCCTCCCGGGAGTCAAGGAGGCCGGGCCTTCCTAGTGCCCAGGCCACGGCTCCGGGGAGAAACCCGCCATGAGGGCACGCGGGAAGCCCTCTGCCTGAGGTGGCAGGTGTCACGCCAGGGCCACTGCAAGCCTGGCTCGGCTTGCCTGCTTTCTCCAAAGGAGGCTGGCCGACCAACCGAACCTGGCACCTGGGCCAGGCCCCTTCCAAGGGGACGAGTTCCAGAGGCTAGAGCCCTGGGGGCGGCTGCCAAGTCTCCTGGGGCGTGTGCTGGGCCCCCGTCAGAGGAGGAAGCAGCCTGCTAAACGGTGTGCCAGGCCTGAGATCTGGAGGCCTCCCACAGCCGGGTCCCTGTCCTGCCCAGGCCCCCCGAGGGAGGACGATGGTCGGGCAGTGGCGAGCGGGGTGGGGCTGGCAACGAGCCTGCCCTTGGATGCCCCGGGGAAGGGCGCCGGGGGATGGGCTGCCCCTGGCCAGGTCTGAGGGACCGACCCAGCTCGGGGCTGTCGGGGGCAGAGAGAGAACCCCCCTCCGCCCTTTCCCTTCAGGTTCTTAGGGCTGGCCAAATCCTTCCCAAGACAGCTTGTCTGGAGAAAATCAGACCCAGCTGAAGAACATGTGTCCATGGGGGAAACCCGGGAAACTGAGTCTCCCCACACAATAGCAGAGATTCTCATCTTGCATCCTCTCCTGAGCTAATGACAAAGGTGGATGTCCCGGGTGGGTGGGCCTGTGGAATGGGAGAGGGGAGGAAGTCTATTGTCATGCAGAGGGACATGGAAAGACTTGTCTGAAGCTTATCCCCTGCACTGGGGGTCAGGTCGGGAAGGGACGGCACAGAGGTGAGCAGGAACCAACCGGCCTCTCTGTGGTGGGGCTGTCCCCGGGGCAGGCGTGGGGGTGATGGCTGGAAGTGGGATGGCGCGTGAGTTGGCACCAGCCAGCGGTGGAGGCAGAGACTCAGAGGTCAGGGATCTCTCTCTCTGTCTCTGTCTCTCTCTCTCTCCCTCAGGGAGCTGAGGAGAGTAAGGTGGCGCCCCCTGCCCACCTCCGCCTACCTCTCCATGGGCCCTTCTTTCTCTGGCCGCTCCGGGAGCCCTGCGGGCTTGGGTTCAACCCCCCACACACCGCACAGGCCAAGGGCGCATGCGCGACCGCCGGGGCCTAGGGCTGGCCTCGGGGGGCGGGGGGGTCCTCAGTGAAGGCCCCGCCCTCCCCTCCAGGCTCTGACCCAGCTGCAGCTCTTCCATCGCCGCCCTTCTGGACTCGGCTTCAGCTGTCTCCCTCCCCCTCCCCCACTCCCACTCAGCTTGCAGGCCGCTTCCCTGCCTTGAAAGCATGGCTCTGGCACTGAGGGCCACAGACCTACTGGGCTTCAAGCTCAAGGCTCTGCCTGGGCCTGCTGCTTCGGCCAGGGGCTCATTTTTTCCTGGAAAGACAAAGCCATGGCCTCACCCCACGCCTGCACTTTGCCACGGCAGGCAGCCCAGATGTAGGAAAGGCTCTGTGGAGTCAGAAGTGCCGAGACAGGCAGATGGCACCAGAGGGTTTGGGGGCCAGGGCGCAACTGGGCTAGCCCCTCCTCCCGGGAGTCGGGGAGGCCCGGCCTTCCTAGTGCCCAGGCCACGGCTCCGGGGAGAAACCCGCCATGGAGGGCACGCGGGAGGCCCTCTGCCTGAGGTGGCAGGTGTCACGCCAGGGCCACTGCAAGCCTGGCTCGGCTTGCCTGCTTTCTCCAAAGGAGGCTGGCCGACCAGCCGAACCTGGCACCTGGGCCAGGCCCCTTCCAAGGGGACGAGTTCCAGAGGCTAGAGCCCTGGGGGCGGCTGCCAAGTCTCCTGGGGCGTGTGCTGGGCCCCCGTCAGAGGAGGAAGCAGCCTGCTAAACGGTGTGCCAGGCCTGAGATCTGGAGGCCTCCCACACCCGGGTCCCTGTCCTGCCCAGGCCCCCCGAGGGAGGACGATGGTCGGGCAGTGGCGAGCGGGGTGGGGCTGGCGCCGAGCCTGCCCTTGGATGCCCCGGGGAAGGGCGCCGGGGGATGGGCTGCCCCTGGCCAGGTCTGAGGGACCGACCCAGCTCGGGGCTGTCGGGGGCAGAGAGAGAACCCCCCTCCGCCCTTTCCCTTCAGGTTCTTAGGGCTGGCCAAATCCTTCCCAAGACAGCTTGTCTGGAGAAAATCAGACCCAGCTGAAGAACATGTGTCCATGGGGGGTAACCCGGGAAACTGAGTCTCCCCACACAATAGCAGAGATTCTCATCTTGCATCCTCTCCTGAGCTAATGACAAAGGTGGATGTCCCGGGTGGGTGGGCCT
>NW_026691666.1:0-59144 GCF_020826845.1 Diceros bicornis minor
AGTCCAGGTGTGTCTCCCTCCAAGGCCCCACAGAGCCTCTGGAATAGTATCCTGCTGGCACTGGCCGTGGGAGTGGGGCGCTGACGGCTTTTGCACAGGGGCAGGTCTAAATCCTAGAACGTGATTGGGAATGGAGACAATTTGGAGATAATTTAGTCCCATGTGTTCATTTCTCAGACTGTGAGACTGAGGCCCCGGAAGGGGATGGGACTCTTCTCAGGTCGTCAGTCAGCTGTGAGCGGCAGGCCCTGGATGACGGCCCAGGTCTCCTGCCTGCCCATTGGATGCATTTTCCACTGCACCATGCTGCTGGGGACACACTGGTTCTCCCTGTTCCCCGGGCTCAGGAAGGAAGGAGCTCTGGAAGGCTTGTCCTGGACTGGGGCATTGGAGAGGGTGCTTCAGCCTGGGGTTCCTGACTTAGGCCCTGGCAGAGACCACCCAGGCATTGGAGGAGGCTGTTCAGATGGGCCTCTCCCATCTCATGCTCTCAGTCGCTGTCCCCCTTGTACCCCACCCCCCATCCAGCTCCCCATGGAGCTTCCTCCTCGTCATTCGTGCCCCCCCTGCCGCTTGTTCCTCCATTCCCAGTCAGTCCCTCCAGGGGCCTGGTGGAGGGGCCATCTCCAACTCCCAGCCAACCTCTGGTTAGCAGGGCCTGTGGTACGCTCAGGTGCCAGGGCTGGGGCAAGGGGCCCATTGTTCCTTCCTCCCTCCCCTCTCCCACATAAGTGTTGCACTTGAATCCCCAGGGGTGTTAGACGGAGTCGGGGAACAGGGGAAGGCACTGCACCTGCCTTCAGGATGCATCAGAGCTCAGCCAGTTCCACACCCAGGCCCTGTGTTTTACAGGCAGGAAGGGCCGGGGGTGGGGGAGTGCAGGGAAGGCAGGTTAGATCCACTGGGAGCCAGGCAAGCCCTCACAGAGAAGGTGGCACTTGATCTGAGCTGCCTTCACGGGGCGGGGGGGGGGGTGCAGAATTTGAGAGAGTCTTCCAGGGGCTGTTGACTGCATATGGAAAAGCAAGGAGGTGGAATCATACATGTTGGGTTTGGGAGATGGTTGGGCGTGCCAGGCTGGAATGAGGGCTCCTAGGGATGGCAGGGAGGTGGCATGGGAAAGGCAGAGTGGGCCAGATCAGGACGGGCCGCTGTGCTTGGCCTTTGCCCTGTGGTCCCAGCTGTGGCGTGCTGCGGAGAGGAAGTGGAGGAGGCAAGGTCAGCAGCAGGCACAGGGCACTCAGCAGGCTGAAGCCTGAGGAGGGGCTGGGCTTGGTGCTGGGAACTCCACCCAAGAGGCTGGCAGTGTTACCCTCAGGGCGGAGGGTCTCTAGGCCTGGGACGGCGCTTGGACAGGAGGTCTCCCTCCCTCTGCAGTGTGCTAGTAGTGTTTATCTCCACCATCCAGGTAGAGCCTCCCACTTCCTCTCAGATGCTCCAGCCCCACCTTCCCTAGTGCTGGACTCCTCCCGGAAGCCTTCCAGGCTGCTCAGGGTCCTGGCACTCCTTCCACTTAGCGCCTCTGGAGTTGTTCTGCCTGCTTTTGTGTTTCCTGGCTGCCAGCTCCCCTGGGAGCTCCCAGGTCAGGCCTGGGCGCCTCCCATTTCTGTCCCCAGGCCTGGGGGTGGGGAGGAGCGCAGTGGATGGGGAGTTTCCCTCTCCTTCAGGGCTGGAGCAGCCTAGCTGTTGGGGGGTGGGATCTGGAGGGGTGGTGCTACCCCCATCTGGCCCAGGCTGGCCAGCAGGTCCTAGGTGGGAGGGAGGCTGGAGGGAGGGACTGATCTGAGAGGCCAGGAGGAGGGTCGTGCTACAGCCGGGCTGAGCAGTGCTTGTGAGCGCAGAGGGCTCCCCTTCTTTCCTCCCCCCAGCCTGCTCCAGCAGGGCTGCCTCCTCCTTCTTTGTCCTCCGGGGATCCCCAGCCCCAAGGGCTGGTGGGGGTTCGGGAGGAGGCGGTGTGAGCCTGGGTTGGGGGGTGTCCTCACCCCCCGCACTGCACGAGCGGAGGGCTGGCAGCTGCCCACCTCCTGGGCACGAGCCCGTGCCAGCCGCTCCTGGCACAGTTGCTGGCACGCCCGGCAGACTCCCACGGCCACCTGCTCACACCCACCCACGAGCGCTGGCGCGCTGCGGGCCCTTCAGGCTTCCTGGGCCTCCCGGCGCCCCTCCCCCGCCGCCGTGCTCCGGAGCCCCCACCCCGGTTCTCTGCGCCCCGCCGGCCCCTTCGCTCCCGCCAGCCCCACCGCCCTGGCCCCCATCCTCGCGCAACTTGGGGAGCTCAGGAGGCGGGGCGCCGGGAGGCCCCTGGGGTAGCTGTGCCGCTGTAGGGGGGAAGGGGGGACCAGGAGGCAGGCAGGCAGGCAGACAGACCGACAGACAGGGTGAGGGCCCCGCCTGCCACCTGGCGCCGCTCCAGCGGGACGATGGCGGGCAGCGCCGTGCCAGGCGGTAATTGCAGACAGACTAATTTAAAGAGATGAGACGGTTATTTTTAACTCGTGTTAAGGTAATGAACGGCGTGGGGGGGGGGGGTTGCGGGTTTGAAAGTTCAGCACCCCCCAGCCCCCACTTTCTGCGGGTTGGGGCCCCCCTCTCTGTGTGCCCTGAGGACTCCAGCTGCAGGATTCGCTGGAGTGGGGGTGCTCTACCAGAGAGGAGGGAGAGCTGGGAAGGAGATGCCCACTAGCCCAGGGCATATCCCATCAAATCCTGGCCACCATCCTTCTGGGTGGGTATTAGCATCTCTGTGTCCCAGGTGGAGAAGTGACTTGTCCTGGGGTCACATCCCTATGAAGTGGCAGGCCTGGAAATTGAACCCCCTTCTGACCCCAAAACTCAAGCTTTTTCTATACCATTGGGGCTGGAGGGGCTCTTGTGTTTGGATTTTGAAAGGGCACAGGATTATTCCTTGCAGCCCACCTTCTCCGTCCTTTGAGTGGCAGCCGGTGGTGGCCACCACATGGGGTCCTGGGGCTGTGGAAGCCCCTCTTTCTGTGTCCTCTGAGGGGAGGGGGTGGTCATGGACTGTGTGTATGGATGTGAGCCTCTGGGATATAGGTGCAGCAGCCATAGCAGGGGGAGCCCCCTCCTCACCTCACTGTCCCCCCTATTTCGTGACTGACTCACCAGCACCCTTTGCCTATCTGCAGCCTGTGGGCCTGCCTCCTAACTTGGGGGTGGTACCTGGGAAGCAGGTACACACTGGTGCCCACTCCTCCCACCTCCAAATCAGACTTTGGGTCTCTAGGGGAAGTGGGGAGTCACAGAGCCCAATACCCCCTTCCATGCCTCCTTCCTCAGCTCAGTCCCTTCTCACACACTCCCAGTGACTGAGAGCTCATGATCTCTGACCTCTGAGACTGCCCATTCTATTGCTAGACAGGTCTTAAAGTTAAGACGTCCTTCCTTCTCCCGGCAGAGGCCCATCTCCCTGGAGCATCGCTCAGGGTGTCCTAGTTCAGCCCTTTGGGGTCAGTTGGAGCTGTGGAGTTGGGAGTAGGTGAGGGGTGGACAGAGCACCTGTAGGAACTTGATCCAGGTGTGTGAGCTGGAGCAAAGCTCTTTGCATTCTGGTCCTTGGTATTCTCCCTAGTGTCCAAAGGGCCTTAACTCGGTTTCTGGTCCTTTCGGCGCTGTGACTGACAAATCCTCTGGTTCGGGAACCACGAGGGGTTAGTTGGCATGGCGGGCACAAAGTACCGATAGGACTTCTCACGGGTGGAAGCGTGTGAGTGTGGGTGTGGATGGACTTGAACTTGGGGCTCCTGCTTGGAGATGCCTACCCTGCCCATGGCGTTACCCAGGTGGCAAACGTACTCTGGGCGCAATGACAGGAGTGCTCATGGCAGTCCCAATTGGCCCCCAGAGCGGGCAGATGGGGTGTGCAGGGTGTTGGGTGGGCATTAGCTGAGGCTCTGGGGCCCGAGTAGGGCGCTCAGGGGGATAGCTGGATCTGGAGCGCCCCCCTTCCTCCTGGCACCCTGGTTACCATGGAAAGCAACTCTTGTTTGGGAGGGTTTGGCTGTTTGCTGCCATTCCCCACCCCCACCCCATATGTGGAGGTGGGAGGGGGGCCAGGTGGTGTGTGGGGGAGGGGCCTCCCACACCCTCCCCCCAGGGCCTCCCTCTTTGCAGAGAAACCTTTCTGGTCTCTAGGAGGGGTGCTTCTTGTGGGAAGGGGAACACGAATGAAGAGAATTAACGTCTGGGTGCTAGGCAGTTAGTTGGACACTTCACATAAATGCTCTCATTTCATCCTCCCTGGGTCCTGCCAGCTATGTGTTAATAGCCCCATTTTGCAGTTGAGGAAATGGAGGCCAAGAAAGATGAAGTCACTTGGCCAAGGCAGCATGGCTGGGATGAGGCCGAGCCTGGATTTAGACACAGACTTGTCTGTTTCTACCATGTTTCCCCATGTCCCGATGCTGGTGCAGTCTCAGCCCCACACACCAGCCAGCCCTCCTGCTCCAAGGCTTGCTCATGCTCCAGAACGCTCTAGGGCTCCTCAGTTCCCCTGGGAGCCAAGCAAGCCCAAACTGCTCTGTTTGGACCCCTGGGCCCTCTGCTGGCCTTGTCTAGACCCTACCCTCGCTCCCGCTTTCCCTGCAGCCTCTGATCTCAGGCCACCCTCACGTTGTCGCCTTTACACCTGGCCCTGGAGTTCTTAACCCACACCCACTGTCATTGTCACATGCTCACCAAGGCAGCTACTGACTCATGGACTGATCCCTTGGGACACCCCTCAGAAAGTAGGCGGGGTCTTGGGTGGTTGGAACAAAGACCTGCCTCCCAGGTGATTCTGGAACTCACTGTGTCTCCCTGAGAATTCCTCCCTTAAATCCTTAGTTGTTGGCAAACCTGGCTGATGATCAGAGTCACCCAGAGGCTTTAGATAATACAGGTTTCCAGTCCCCATCTCAGACCCTCTCCATCAGACTCTCAGCGGGTGGGCTTTGGAATCTATATTTTAACAGGTCTGTCTAGTCACGGGTCCGATTCTGAAGCAGTGCCTTAGATGGTAGCGTCTCAGGCTCCACTTGTCCCTCCCTTCCGCTGCCCCCAGTGTGGACCAGCTTCTTCTCCAAGCAGGCTGCCCAGGTTGAGCCCACTCCTCTCCTGCTCGCTCTTTTTGGATCCTCCAGAGACTTGAACCCCATGCAGACAGCTTGAAGGGACTGACCCCCATCCCCAACACATTCACTCATCCCTCACGTCTTAGGAATCGCGCCATATAGAATGTGGATGGAGAGAATGCAGCTGGCAGCCAGGGCTGATACGCTGTGCCACTCAGAGCCTCTGGCCACAGGAGGGAGGGGAATTGATGGTGTAAATTCTCAGGAAGCCTCTCTGCACCTAGAAAGGTGAGGAAACTGAACGTCACAGCCCCTGCTCTCTGAGGGCTCCCCATCTGGTGAGGAGACGTGAGCACGTGTACAGTGCAGTGCTGTTCCTACAGGATCCAGTCCAGGGGCTTCAGCGTGACACTCAAGGCCTTGGCCACCTGGCACCAGTCAGCCTCTCCAGCCACATCACTCACCGTCTTCTGACCCTTGCTGTAGCCACACTGCACTCTTCCAGCTCAGGATTCAATCGCCTTATGCCATTACGTCCATGCTTTCCTTGAATTCTCATAGCAACCCTGTGAGGCTGGTACTGTTACTGTCCCCGTTTTGCAGATGAGGAAACTAAGGCTGAGAGAAATAAAGTGGCTTTCACAGTATCCCACTGTAAGTGACAGAAATGAAACTCCCCAGGGCTAACTCCTGCCTAGCCCATTGCTCTGGCCAAGACATTCCAAGCTGGCCTCCGCTTCCACCCCTGTCTCCAGCCCCATCATTGCCTCTCTGCTCTCCCTTGGAGTTTGGCCCTGAGGCTTCCAGCCTGGGGCGTGGCTCTGGGGTCCTTGGCTCCCTTTCTCAGAGAGCTCCCTGAAAACAGGGCCTGACCAGCCTGATATTGTCCCACACTGCACCCCCCTCCCCAACCCCATCTGTAGGCCCCAAGGCTGATGGCAGCTTCCTCCCTCCAGGCCTACACCCATTGGGCACCAACTGCAGTGCTGCTCAGGGGAACGGGACTGGCTCCCTGACTTTGAGGTGCCCACAAGTCAAGCTGGGGAGATAAGATGAGGACTCCAGATTTTGATTCAGGATAAAGACTGCTCAGGGTCACGGTGGAAGGCCAGATAATGATCTATAGGTGTTTGGAGGTAGAGGAAGGGAACCAGATAAAGGAAGTCAACCCTCAGGACTCTTTAGGAGCCCCACAGAGTCTGGCTGTGTTGGCCAGAGCCCACCAGGACTTGAGGCTGGAGAAGCAAGCAGAGGCCTGACAGTTAGTGGCCTTGAATGCCAAGCTGGGGAGCTGGCACTCCAAGCTGTAGGGGATGGGGAATTACTCTGGCAGAAAAATCCCTTGACGGTGGTGTGGAGGGTGGACGAGGGGAGAGGCGGGCGCTGGCACCCAGTGTGGGCCTGGTAGTGGGGTCCAGGGGAGAAGATGAGCCCGAGAGAGGGTGGAGGCCCAAAGAGTCCTAGATGCCAGGCCTGAGGTGCCATTCAGCACCCTTTGGTGCTTCAAGGATCCCGGAGGTGAGGCAGAGTGGTGTTAGGGGTCTTGGACACAGGCAGGGAGGAGCTGATCATAGCTCTGTCACTCACCCTGTGTGTGGCCTTGGGCAACTGTCCCCAAGATATCAGGAAATAACATGACGGTTATTCATTGCTCTGGGAAAGGAAAGGAACCAGCACTGCTGTGTCAGGTGGGGGTCCCTGGGCCCTGATCCCTAAAAGACACTGACTTGTGCGTGTTGCGGGAAAGGGGGTCCTTCCTCTAATGCCTCCCTTTCTGTCCCTAAGGTGTCAGATATTCAGGATGTCCAAGCTTTGTCCTGCCCTTAGGTTGACCCGCTGCTTTCTAGCCTCCAGAGCCTTCCCCATGGCCTTGGGAGGCAAGCAGCCAGGTTTTAGGCTCTGTATTTTTAGAGATAAAGGCAGTGATTTGCTCAAGGTCACCCTTGAACCCAGGGCTGCCTGCCCCTGGGTGCCTGCTGCCCTTTGCCCATTGGGAGGCTGTGTGACCTTGGGCATGGCCCTTCCCTCTCTGGCTGAGTCCTATCTAGAGATCTGAATTCCCCTCCCCCAAGACTCTGGGAAGCTGTGATGCCTTCTCCACCCCTCCTGTCCCCTCCCCCTGTCCTCGTCTGGCCTTGCCTCCTCTGTAACCTGAGCTGGGGCTGTGGGGGAAGGGGCTTGCCCTCTGCCAGAGGCACCTGCCAGCTGAGCAGATGTGAGGGGATGGAGGCCCCCTCCTCCCCCAGGGCATCTCCGGCTCTTAGCCTGGCCAGGCTGGGGCTGGGAAGGCAGTGCTCAGTACACCTAGCCCTGGCCCCTGGCCTCTGGACCCAGAACTTGCCCTGAGCACTTGTCCCTTTTCAGCGGACATTCGTGCTCCAACATGTCCTGCAAGGACCTCTCAGTATCCAGGAGAAGACAGATGGCAGATGAGGGCTGGTGCCCAGTTTGGGTGGGCTGCCCTGGGCTCCTGGAGCCCCTTGGCATGGGGACAGAGGGCCAAGGGCGGCCCCTGGGGCAAGGCCAGTGTCTGCGCGGGTGGCCATGCCCCTGGGAGAGCAGATGGCTCTCTTGGCACCACGCCCATTCTGCCTTTTTTCCCCTCAGGAGCCGGCCTGCAGGGCTGGGGCACAGCTGCTGGGCCCTCCCCAGAGCCAGGCCCAGGGCAGGGCTGGGTGAGGTCACCGCAGCTGCTCCAGGCCTAGGGCAGGGGTGTGGGGAGGTGCGGCCTGAGGGAGGGAGGGGGCTCCGACTGAGAAGAGACAGGGAGAAGCCTGAATGGCTTTGCATTTAGGGATCCCCTTTAATCCCAGATGAAGGAGGAAAGAGTGTGGAGGTGTGGCTGAGCCATTGCGGACAGCCCCCACCCCCACCCCAGGCCCACCCTGGAGCTTCTGCCAGGCCTGGGCTCCTCCCTAGAGGCATCTCAGGGTGGGAGGAAGAGCAAGGGCCCTGGGTGTGAATTCCTGCACCACCACTTACACGACGTGACCTTGGGCAGGTCAGTTTGTCTCTTGGAGCCTCAGTTGCTCGTCTGTAAAATAGGGATAATAAACCAGCTCGGAGGGTTGTCACAAAGACTCAATAGGGTTTTAATTGCTGAGTGCCAGCACAGTGCATGGCACCTGGTGAACGCTCAGTAAATGGTAGTTTCTTTGCTTCCTCACTTGGCTGGATTCTCTGGAGGAGCCAGGAAGTGCTGAGGAAAAGGAGGGAGGTGGCAGAGGCAGCAGGAACGGGAGGGGAGACCAGGATGGAGGAGGCAAGGCCTGGAGCTCTGGCCTGAGGTTTTGCTGAACAGAAACTGCACAGAATTGCCAGGCCTGAGTGGTTTGTGGCTGCTGAGAGCTCCATCCTATGGTTGACTGAATGTGAGCCAAGGGTTGCCCCAGAAAGTTCACGTGGGGAGGCAGACTCATAGACAGTTATACTCCAGTGTGCAGTTAGATTTCTGTAGTAGCACTGACGTGGGAGCAGCTATCTTTGGGGCTTGCAGAGGGCGCTAGGAAGATGCCACAGAGCTAGCCTTGTTGGAGCAGCAGGAACTGGTGGAGCAGAGAGGGAGGGAAGGGCAAAGGGAACAGAGTGCAAAGGCATGGAGGTGTGAGACATCCAGGGTGGCTGGAGCCCCAGATGGGCTTAAGGGAATGGAGGTGATGAGGCTGGAGAGCGTCAGAGGGCTCTTGAGTATCAGTCTGGAGTTGGACCCAAGCCTGTGGGTGATGAGCAGCCACAGGCTTTTGAGGGAAGAGCTCGGACTTCTGCTGCTGCTTTGTTTGCTGCCCAGGCTGGGTGTGTGGGCTCTGCTGTCTCTGGGGTAGGGGTGGGGGATGCCAGGGCCTATCCCTTGAACTCATGCCTTGCTTGGGACATTTGGTTCCCCCTACCCCCTGGCTGCCCACTTCTGTTCCACTGCTGACCCCAAGCTCACCCACCTGTTGACACCTGCGGCCCTGATGCCACCACCTGCCCTTCTACCCCTCCTCCACTACAGACACTAGTACCAAGGATTTGCACGTGGCCTCAGGCCCTTGAGGTCATCCAGGTCACCCTTTCTGCCAGGTGAAGCACCACAGCTTCACCTCAGGCAGCAGAGCAAGTGACCCCCGGAGAGTCTGTGGCTCTGTCTGAGACAGGTGTGTGTTCCTGGGCCAGACTGGGGCCCCAGAGTGGGGTTGGGGTAAGGGGTGGGACAGGGGCTGCTCTTGGGGCTCTGAGACAGGGAGGGGTTGAGGTTCATGACATGTGGGATCTCATCCATGGATGTTGGGATTGTTACCTTCTTTTCCAGGGGAGGCCCAAGGTTCCATGGGTGAAGCTGGAATTTCAGCCACTGCCCTGGACCTTTGTTCCTGCAGGAAGGGAGGGAAGGAAGGAGGGAGAGACGAAATGGGAGTCATGGTGGGGATCCAGCGCTCACATAGCCCCACAGGTGGTGTCTGCTCAGGGAGGCATTAAAGGGAGGAGCTAGATCATCATCCCCATGGGGTAGGCAGGTCAACTTCCTGAGGGAGGGGCTGGGCTGAACCTTGGACAGTGATAGAACCTGGAGAGGTGTCCATACCTGGCTTCGGGCTTGAATGGATGGACACAAGACCCGGGACTGAACTGGGAGGGTCCTGGAACCGCCTGGTGCCAGGGAGGCCAGGAGGTAGCACAGGGCTTGTGGTGGGTGAGGGGCACAAGACTTGGGTCTCCTGTCTCTTATGAAAGCCAGGAAGCTTGGGCTTGAGAACCAAGGCAGGGATGGACACTGAGGTGGGCAGGGGGGCAGTGTCCCCCGTCACACTGAGACCCAGACCTGGCTCCATCACTTCCCAGCTTCACGGCCTCAGGAGTCATTTAATCCACCTGAGCCTCAGTTTCCCCCCTTTGTAAAGTAGCACTACCTATTTGCAGGGCAGTTATCAGGATTAAAAGAAGAAATGTATCAAAGAACCTAGCCTGGGTCTGTCATACTGTAAGTGGTGCCCTTCTCCTGCCTCAGTATTTGAAGCACGTGGCGGTGGTGTGCTAGAGCTGGCTTCCACTGGCTCATGAGAGCCGATCGTGCACACTTCTTCCCAGTTCTGCGCTCAGTGACGTCATGCTGGCAGCTTAAAATTGGCTACGATGGCAGTATCCATGCCACAGAAATCAGCAACAGCTACAAATCAAATCCTGGAGAGCTGGAGGAAATCCATCCTGTGGGCCCTCTTTAGCCCTAGAGGGGACAAAACGGGAGGTGGGGCAATGGTGGAGCACTGGCTGGGCCACGCAACCTAGAACTCAAAGGCTGTGGGCCCTTTTGGGCCTGGGGAGATTGGACATAGTCATAGCAGGAGACAGCAAATGGTGGAACCCCTTTCCTCTCCACACTCCCCTCTCCCCACCTAGAGATCTGGTGGGCTCTGGCTGGAAAAGTAAGATTGGATGAGGCTGAGCTATCAGAGAATGAAGCTGTACTGGGAGGAGAAATGAGGTTGTACTGGAAGATAAACAAGGTTGTACTGTCAGGGAATGAGGTGGTACTTGGAGGCAAGGTGAGGCTGCATTGTTAGATAAATGAGGTTGTACTGTCGGGATGAAGTGTACTTGTAGGAGAGATGACGTCCTGCTGGATCAGTCAGGTTGCACTGTCAGAGAACACAGCCACACCACAGGAGGAAGGAGAGCCTCCGACTTGGAGAATAAATGAGGGTGTCCTGCTGGATAAATGAGGGGGCCCGTCAGGTGAATGGAGTGCTGTTAGCAAATGAGGTTGTACTTGCTGGATAAATGGGACTGGTGTGCTGGATAAATGGGGTTGTGCTGTCAGATGAATGCATTACTGCTCGTGGGCGAAGGGTGTCCTGGGAATAGATGGGGTTGTCTTGCTGGATAGATGAGGTGCGCCATCAAATGGATCAGACCCTGTCCAGGAGGGAAGCACGGTCAGCAAGGATGAGGTTATTCTGTTCCCACTGGGGCTCATGGAGTGTCTTCTCGCCCAGGTGGTACAGTCTGTAAGAAACCTTGGCCCCAGCAAGCCCTAGGTTACTCAGGTCTATCTGGGGAGCAGGAGGGAGCAAGGTGGGGGGCTGGGGTGGGCAGCTGCATTGTTCACCCTCTGAGGCCTTCTTCCCCTCTCACAGAATCCCTCACTGCTCTCTGCGGTTCCATCTGTGGATCACACTGTTCCTGACTTCCTCCACCCCATGCTTACCTCTCCTTCTGACTATGTTCCCTTCTCTCAGCCCAGTTTGGAGAAGCTCATATCATGTGCCAGCTACTCTGCCCAGTCTCATTAATTCTCCCTGCAACACAGTATTCCCCCTTTACTCTCTCATTCATTCATTCATTCCTTTGACATTTAGTAAACGCCTAGTATGTATCAAACACATGGAGTACAGTAAAAAATGGACAAAAATCCCTCATGAAATAGTGAAACCAGACAATAAATAATAAATACAGAATATAAATACATTATATATTTATATATAACATATATTAATTTATTAATTCATATATATATAAATTAAATATTCATTTAGACAGTGATAATTGCTTTAGAAAAATGTAGAGCAAGGTAAGGGGGCCCAGAAATGGCAGGGAAGAGGAGCAGTTGTTAAGAGTGGTCGGGATGGGCCTCGTTGCAGAAGGTGACATCTGAAGAAAGACTTGAAGGAGATGAGAGATCGACGTGGGTGTCTGGGCGCCCAGTGTTTCTCTGAGACAGAGGCCCCAAGGTGCGACCATGTCTCGCAGCTTCAGAGCAGGAGGGAGGGATCCAGCATTTAGGGGAGGAGTCTGAGAGGTCATGGAGGGGCTGTGGGCTATGGCAAGGCCTCTGTTCTTTACTCTGAGTGAGATGGGGGCGTCAGAGGGTTCTGGGCAGGACTGGACGTGATCCGGGTTATTTGAAGGACCACTCTGGCTGGCGCGTGGTGGAGGGCTGCAGGGGAGCAAGGGTGGAAGCAGGTAGCTGTGTGAGGAGATGGAAGTTCAAAGCATCTTGCCCCAGGGTCGCACTGCTTGTGAGTGTTGGAGCCAAAACTGGGATCCGCAGCCAACACCAGAGCGCATGCGCTTTGCCCTGCGCCAGCCTCCTCTCCCTGGTGGGTGAGGCCCCAGGGGACTGGCCTCCCTGGCCCAGGTTCTGAGGGAGAGTGGGATGGGTGTGGAATGTAACCCACTCTCCGTTCCCTCTGCCCGCTGAGGGTCTCCTGAGGCCCTGAATCAGGAAGGTCTATCTCCTCTGGGAACCTGCCCCAGGCCTGCATGGAGGTATGGGAGATGGGAGGCCCCAGAAGTCGGGCCCAGCTCTGGGCACCAGGGGAGCGCGGGCATGCTGGGGCCGGGCTGTGGTGGCGGGTTGCTAGGCGACTCCGAGAGGGAGCCCTGGTTACTGCTGCCTGGCAGAAGCATCTCCCTCCTCTGCCTCCCTCACCTCCTCTGTGGCCTCTGGCCTCCCAGGAGGCCTTGTGGGTGAATTGTGATCTGCGCTTGCCATTGGATGTTGGCCGGGAGGTCTGATCGGTACCAGGTGGCTGGGCTCTGAGGAGCCAGCCTGGGCTGCAGGGCCTGGGCTTCCCTCGTGGGGCACAGCCCTGGTGTACACCTGGTGCAGAGCCTGGCTCAGCAGTGAGGGCCTAGGTCCTTGTGCAGCTCTGGGCCACCTCCCTGGGTGACCCTGGACAAGGTATCGCCCTCCTCTAGGCCTCCTCTCTGCCCCATCCATCTGGCCAGCAGAATCTCTCCCCAGGGGCCTGGTTTTCTGTGCGAGTGCAAGGGAGGGTGCTGAGCCGGCAGGGCCTCAGGTGCCCCCACCCCCACTCCCTGATGGCTTGAGTGTGCAACACTCAAGTTTTGCATTAGATTCCATTAACTGAAAGAGTTCCACTACTTTGAAAAAAAGTTTGAAAACCTCTGGGCTGGATGATTCTAAGAACTTTCAGTGTCAAATCCAAAAGGTCCCCAGAGTACAGATGGCCCATCTCATCAGTTTACTGGTAGGGAAACTGAGGCTGGAGAGAAGGAGGGACTTGCCCCAGGTCAGGCTTGGTGGAATGGATCAATCCCCAGGCTGAGGGTCAGGGGGCTTGGGCCCGAATCCCTGCTCTACCACCAGGTCCTGGGTGACCTTGGGCAAATCCTTTCTTCTCTCTGGTTTGGACCAGCCATTGTTTCAGGCTGGGGCTCAAGCTCCCAGGGGTACCTGGCTGGGCAGGAAACAGAGTGGGGAAGGATGCAAACCTTCCTAGGCTCAGAACATGTGCTCTTGGTAAAAATCTAAAACATTATTTTTATATTCAGAAAATTTGGACGTATTATGAAGTACAATTCAAAATTCACTTGAACTCTACAAACGAATCACAAGACATATAGGAAATTTTGACCTTGTGATATGTCCCCAGTCTTTCCATGCTGCCAGCTTCTAGGGATAGTTTACATGGAAAGTTTGAGAAGCACTGGAGTACTGGCTTCCTAAGATTCTTTGGAAATTCTCTGACTCGTTTCTCTCTCCCGTGGTGGAATGTGATGTCCTTTAGACTCAGGGTGAGATTAACCTGAAATCAATACCTGGCTCTGCCACTTAAACTGTGTGACCTTGGCAACTTAAGTTAACCTCTCTGAGCCTCACTATCCTCATCCTTAGATAGGGATCACAATCCCTGACTTGTATGGAGTTTGACAGACTGATCACGTGAGATAAAGTAGTTTAACGCTTATACGTCTGAACAGGCAGGTTCTGAGTAGGTGCTGGTACTTGGCAATGTCCTTCCTCCTTCCCCCCCAGCACTCAGAACCAGGCTGGCACATAGGGACATTGATAAAGACGTGTTGCCTTACTGACCTCCAGGTGGAGAAGCCGGGAGGTGGAGCTTCTGGGAAGCCAGAGAGTTCCATAGGGGAGAAGAACTGAGGCCTCCTAGTCCCCTGAACACAGGTGTGAGGGAGGGGCTGGGGAGCCAGGTGCAGGGGCGGGAGCAGGAAGGGGGTATCTAATTGAGGGAGCACCACTCCCTGGGGGTCCAGCTCCCCTCCTCTCAGGGCCCCAGGAGAAGCCAGGCAGGGCAACGCTTGGAGGGGCCTTGGAGCCCCAGCTGTCACCTCCTTAGACCAGAAAGTGCCAGAGATAGGGAGCCTGGGCCCTGAAGAGTCAGGGCAGTACCTGGAGCTGGGGGTGAGGGGTGGGAGCATACCCTGGGCAGCAGAAAGGACCCCTCCTCCTGGAGACTGGTGGGAAGGAGGCGGGAGGGAGAGCCCTCATGGATCAGTGGTTATGGTTACAGGTGGATTAATGAGTTAAGAGCAGGTCCATGAGCTGGGCAGATCTGGATGGAGTGGTACCTAGCACTGCTGCCTGTGGGACTGTGGGCAAGTTACATCATGCCTCTGGGCCTCCGCTCCCTGGTACATGAGATGGGGTAATGCCAGCTTCCCCGGGTTGTTAGTGCCCAGCACAGTTATGCTCAGGGTATGATATTAAGGAGGTAGAGACAGAGCAGGTCTGTTGGGTGACCTAAGAGGTGAGGTCTTCTGGCCAGAGTGAGGGATTTAACCAACGTCTATGAGCACCTGGTGGGTTCACCAAACACTTACCCACACACATTATCTCAGGTAATGATCTAACAGCCTTCGAAAGTGGTTATTGAATGTTGCCCATTTTTTTCAGAGTTCACTGAGGCTCATAAGAGATTGAGTCAGCAGCCCATGGTCACATAGCTAGGTGGCTGAAAAGAGCCAGGCATCCTGCCCAGCCCTTCTGATACCCAAGCCCATGCTGTTTCTGCAGCAGTTACTAAGCTGGGAGGTCAAGGCCACCAGGTGGGAGGTCCCAGTGGTGGGGCGTGGCAGGCCCAGCAGAAGTCCTACTCCTCCAGGTTCCTGAGGGGAGCCAGGTCAGTGGAGCTGTGGACTCCCCTGCCTTCTTGGCAAAAGCAGGCAGTGACATGGGGATCACTAGAGACTGGCAGAGTAGAAATTTAGAAGAGGATATGCAGGGGTGGCAAAAAGGAAGCTCAGGGAAGTAGGAAGGAACAGCAGAAAGGGCCATGGAGCCTTGGGCAAGCCACTTCACCTCCTGAGCCTTGGTCTTCTTGTCTGTAAATGGGGATTACGCCACCTGCTTTGTGGGGATTTTGTGAAGGCTCCACGGAAGGGGCTTTGAGGGCAGAGCTACTCTGCTTCAGGTGGGTCAGGAGGGAAGGGTGGGCTGCAGCCCAAAGGGCAGGCTGGAGAGCTAGGCTGGCCTGAAGGTGGGCACCAAGCAGAGGTGGGGTCTGAGGTCTCCACGGCCAGTGGATGTGTTTTGAGGGGCTTGCTGGGATCCACGTCCTCTGTGGAGGTCCCAGGAGCTCAGAGGAGTTGGGGGAAATCTCTGCATAGTCTCGGGCCTATAGCCACCTTGGGGACCCCCAGCTTATTCTGCTTTCCCTGGCCAGGCCCTCCCAGCAAAGGGTTAACAGTCTTCTCTACCTGCAGTTGCATTTTAAAGACACGAAATTAAAGCAGGTAATTTATTCTCCCCACACATGAAAGAGCAATTAGTTCTAAACAGGGCTTAATCAGTCACCGAGAGATTGATTTCTGGAGCCCTGGGTTTTCGGGCTCCTGGCACCATGCCAGGCTGGGGAGGGAGGGGGGCAGACAAATGAGCCGCAGCGGCATGAGCCCTTACATAATCTGCCCGGGGGCCCTGGCAGGCTGGCCAGCTCCAGGCGGCGCTGGGCTGAGCTGGGGAGACAGGGTCCTGCTCCCCTGCTGCAGGCCCCTTAAGAGTCGCCCTCAGGTTCGCCCATGCTTCCCGGGAAAGGCCAGGCCCAAGGCTCGGGTCCCACCCTCTGGGCAGTGCCTGTGGGGAGCGGGGGAGAGGATGGGTGTTCGGGTTAGTCCGACCTGGGGACTTACACCTGTTCCCCCAACTCCATTGCCCCCTTCTCCCTTCTGGCTCTCTCCTTTCTCATCCTCTCACCTCCTTCTCTGTTTTCTCCCCCATCCCCGTTCCCCACGGCCTCCTCACTTCCCACTCCCCCACCCATGTCCTTGTCTCCGGCCACAGAACTCCATCCGGCACAACCTGTCGCTGCACACCCGTTTCATCCGCGTGCAGAACGAGGGCACCGGCAAGAGCTCGTGGTGGATGCTGAACCCCGAGGGCAGAAAGACGGGCAAGACCCCGCGGCGCAGGGCCACGTCCATGGACAACGGGGCCAAGTTCCTGTGCATCAAAGGCAAGGCAAGCAAGAAGCAGCAGCTGCAGGCACCTGAGCGAAGCCCCGACGACAGCCCCCCTGAGCGCACCAGCCCCGGGGCCCTTGCCTGCCGCGGCCAAGTGGGCCACCAGCCCGGCCTCACACGCCAGCGACGACTATGAGGCGCGGGCCGACTTCCGCGGTGGCGGGAGACCCCTGCTAGGGGAGGCGGCCGAATTGGAGGACGACGAGGCCCTGGAGGCCCTGGCGCCATCGTCGCCGCTCATGTACCCGAGCCCGGCGAGCGCGCTGTCGCCCGCGCTGGGTGCGCGCTGCCCGGGGGAGCTGCCCCGCCTGGCCGAGCTGGGAGGCCCGCTGGGTCTGCACGGCGGCGGCGGCGGCGCGGGGCTGCCCGAGGCCCTGCTGGACGGCGCGCAGGACGCGTACGGGCCGCGGGCCCGCGCCGGGACGCCCGCCTACTTCGGGGGCTGCAAGAGCGGTGCTTACGGCGGGGGCGGGGGCGGGGGCTTCGGGCCGCCGGCGTTGGGCGCGCTGCGCCGCCTGCCCATGCAGACCATCCAGGAGAACAAGCAGGCCAGCTTCGCGCCGGCGGCCGCGCCCTTCCGCCCCGGGGCGCTGTCCGCGCTGCTGCCGCCGCCGCCGCCCGCGCCCAGGCCCGGCCCGGTGCTGGGAGCGCCCGGGGAGCTGGCGCTGGCGGGCGCGCCCGCCGCCTACCCGGGCAAGGGGGCGGCCCCATACGCGCCGCCTGTGCCCTCGCGCAGTGCCTTAGCCCACCCCATCAGCCTTATGACGCTGCCCGGCGAGGCGGGCGCCCCGGGCCTGGCGCCGCCGGGCCATGCGGCCGCCTTCGGGGCCCCGCGCGGCGGCCTCCTGCTGGACGCGCTGCCCGGGCCGTACGCGGCCGCCGCTGCCCGGCCGCTGGGTGCCGCGCCCGACCGCTTCCCGGCCGACCTGGACCTCGACATGTTCAGCGGGAGCCTCGAGTGCGACGTCGAGTCCATCATCCTCAACGACTTCATGGACAGCGACGAAATGGACTTCAACTTCGACTCGGCCCTGCCTCCGCCGCCGCCCGGCCTGGCCGGGGCCCCGCCCCCCAACCAGAGCTGGGTGCCGGGCTGAGGGCCGCTTCCCGCGCCCCGGGTGCCTGCCCCGCCCCAAGGGGCCTCTGTCTTCCCATCCTGATCCCCGGGACCCCACCCCCGATTCCAGCTCCGCGGGAGGATCCAGGAGGCAGCCCCAGCCCAGCTAGAGACATCCCTCAGAAGTTGACCGCTGAAGGAAGTGGTGGGGAGGGGCTGGGGCACCCCTCCACTGCTGCCCAAACTCCTGAGACCCACTCCTTCCCCCGGGGGCAGGAAGTCTGGGAGTGGAGGCCGAATTCCGGGCTGGGTGGAACGGCGAGGAGCGAGGTGGGCCGCGCTGGTCGGGGAAGCCAACCGGGAGATGGGGCAGGGGGCGTCTCCGAATCTTCAGTTTCATTTGTGGGGCCCTCGCCATGACGAATCGCCCACCCCAAACTGCGGTCTAGTTCTCAGTTGACACTTTCCTACTGGTCTTAGCCTCACCCACCCCAAGCCAGCAATCCCCTCCCGAAAATACACTCACACCTACCTACTGTTCACCCTGAGCTGTCCTCTTTCAGCCCTAAACCACCTCCCACCGCCAGGGTTCAGCCCCTCCCACCCATCCTTGCCGGCCCTAGCTTCTCCCCTCCTCCGTCGGAGTCAATCCCTCTTTCCGACCTCCCCATCACCCGCTAGTGCTGGTCTCAGTCTCTCCAGCGGGCCTCAGCTCCCATCCACCCCACAACCGACACCCCTTTCTCTGTGCCAGTGCTGGCTCCTCTCTCCCATATTTATAAGTGTCCGGTCGGGGCGGGCTGTGGGCGCGGCGTCCCTGGCGCATGTCGTAGGCAGTGTACCGTGGCCGTGCCGTCAGCGTGCGCGTGTGCGTGTGTGCCGTGTCGAGGCCGTGTAGAGTGCATTGTACAGCATATTTTCATGGATAAAATTGTTTTAAATATTTCCCGCGCCTTGGGCTAGCAGGGGGCGTAGCAGCAGAGGAGAAGAATTGGCAGGGATCATGGGGACGGAGTGTCCCTGTGCCTGAGCCCCTACTGTGGCTTTGCCTCTGAGTATGTGTCAGCATTCACTACGTCTGTCTGCTCAACACACATTGGTTAAGGGCCTAGTGAGTTCCGGACGCTGGAGATGTGCCTGTGTGGAGCTCTGCACCTGTTTCCGTGAACATGTGCATGCAGGAAGTTTCTGGTTTGGCGAAATTCTGTCCTGAATAAGCCTCAGAGATTGGAAGAGAAGGCACAGATATTTACTGAGAACCTGTTAGTGTCAGGTCATGTATTAGGCACGATTTTTGTTCCCGATATACAGATGAGAAAAAGGTCCGAGAGGGACAATGGCTTGGGAAGGCAAGGTGGGGTGGAAAGGAGGCCTTTGAAGGCACACAGACATCTACTTGAATCCGTTCCCGGCGGTTTACTGGCTGTGTGACCATGGGCAAGTTTTTAAGCTCTGTAGCCTTGCTTTCCTGGTCTAGACCACAGGATAGTAGCACTGATTGCATGGATTTCTTCTAAGGAGTAAAGGAGAAAAGGTATGTAATGTGCTCAGCAGTGGTCCTGCACTCATTCATTCATTCATCCACAGAAGATTTAGTGACCAACTGTTATGTGCCAGGTCTTATACCAAGCACTGGGGCTGCCACAGAGAACACCACAGGCACAGTCTCTCCCCTCAAGGAACTTCGAGGCTCGAGGGGGACGTGGATGAGTAAAGAGGCGATTGCAGGTCAGAGCTGGAATGAAGGGAGGAGCCAGAGGGCTGCTGTGGGAATGAATGACACGCTGCACCCATCCCAGGCTTGAGGAGTCAGGGAAGGTGCCTGGAGGGGGTGCTGTCTCAGCTGAGCCTTGAAGGATGAGTTGGCCTTGGGAAGGGGAGGGATTCAGACAGAGGGAACGGCATGGTCAGAGGCCCGGAGTCAAGAGATCATATGGGTTCCAGAACCAAAGGCAGTTTAGTGTGATGGAAACTCAGAGATAGAAAGGTTACTGATGACAGGGAGGCAAATGGGCTGGAGGGAGCAACAGTGGGAGGGAGTCAGTGGCCAGGCCAGAGGTGCTGGTGGTGACTGAAACCAGGAGGGAGATGGGAGGGCAGTGGGGCTGGAGCGGAAAGGAAGAGGTCACATATATTTTGGATGTGGGGTCATTGGGACTTTGTTGTGGATTGGACGTGGGGGATGAGGGAGAAGGAAGAGTTGAGTGATACCTGGTTTCGAGTTGGTGACCTGGGCAGACAGAGCCCTTCCCTGAGATGGGGAACATCCCAGCAGGAGGAGCCCCGGGGAAGCTGGTGCGTTCAGCCTCAGACAGGCTCAATTTGAGTTGGGTACTACGGGAACCAGTGGGATGTGGGAGGGGTGTTCAGGAGCATGTATATTGTGTGAATGGCATTGGCCCTGGCATTGGCCGACATGGTAGCCTGGAGATGTCCCCCTGGGTAGTGAGGTCAGAAGCCCAGGAAGGTGTCTGGGCTGGAGAGGCTCAGAGAACCAAGGGCACAGAGGCTGTCATGGAGGTGTTGGGAGTGGCCTGGGGGTGGTGCAGAATGGGAAGAACAGGGGATCCAGGTCTGATTGCATGGATACCTTAGCACACCTTGGCACAGGAAGAGGAACCCACTGGTTGAGAGGGAGCCGCCGGACTGAGGAGAAGGAAAACCAGGACACTGTGAGCTCCTAGAATCTGTGCAAAGAGCATGGTCCTAGAAAGGAATGCCCAGTGCTCTTACCCGCAGAGCCTCACTTTCTTGTTCTGGGAGATGGGACAGTAGCACCTGTCTCAGATTTGTTTTGAAGAGCAAATAAGATTGGAATTATTCTCTGAGGTCACACAGCTGGCAGGGAGCAGAGCCGGGTTCCTGCCCACACTGTGGACCTCCAATGCCCAGGCTCTCCTGCAGCCTCCAATGCCTCTGGGGAGGTGGCTGTGACCACAAGAGCAAACGAGCTCTGAGCCAGCAGGACATGTACAGGACTTAAAGGTGGAGGGCGAGACCTCACTGTGGGGTGTGGTAGCTGTCCCTGCCGGGTGGGGAGCACAGAGAGGCTGACAGATCCTCCCCTGGGACAGATGCCCCAGCCCCACCCCACAATCAGACTCCGGATGGTCCAGCTGGGTCTGGGCTCCATATGGGCTGCAAAGCTGCCCCCACCCTAGGCTGACCGAGGGTGGGCTGCTGGTGTGCATGTGCAGGTCTGTGTGTGTCCATGTAGCCCCATGTGCCTCTGCCTGTGTGGGCCTGTGTGTGTGTGTGTGAGTGTGCTGGGAGGGGGGCAGGCTGAGTGATGGTTGGAGCCTCCCTGTCTGAGTACGCACATGCCTGAGCGTGTGTGTGTGTGTGTGTGTGTGTGTCTATTGAGAATGACAGTGTATCCATCTCTGAGTAGGCTCACATGTGTGCCCGGGGCTGTGGAGTCCATGCTTGTGTGAGTTGTGTGTGCTGCATGCCTTCCTCTCTGGGTGTGTCTGCCTTTCTTGGCGCACACGTCTCTCCGGGTGCACCAGAGCTGGTGTTCCCCTGCCAGGAGTGTCTTCTGGGCTGCTCTGCGGAGGAAGAGGAGGGGAGCAGAGGGACACTCCCAACCCTGGGATGTGGCCAGGCTTATGAGCAGGGAGCAGTGAAACCACCTCAGAGTAACGACTGAGCTCTGCCCGGCTCAGGCCAGTGGTAATTCTAGAGAGAGCTTCTGTCCTGCTGAGCCCCATCGGGAGAAAGGGGGCAACACCCCTGCAGCTGGGGGTCTGCGACTGGCCCTTCCCCACCAGCCTTGAGCCCAGCAGACGAGCCCCCCTCCACGCCCACTCCCTGGGAGGCGTCTGACACATGATTTATTCGTAAAAAGCTATTATTTGTGCCAAAGAAGAACAGAGCTGCTGGCTTTTTAAGTGCTGATAATGCTCTCAGCCTCCTTGCCTCTCCTCCCCTCCCCTCTTCTCTCTCACCTCCTTGGGACTTCCCATTCTTTCTTCCTCTCCTTTCTTCCCACTTCCCCTCCTGTTCCCTCTCTCTATTCCTTTCTTGTTCTCCTCATACCTCCTCTTCGCCCATTTCTTCATGCTCCTCCCTTCTCACCCCACTCACCTCTCCACATCTGCTCTACAATTAGGGGAAGGAGGCAGGGTCGCAGGAGGCTCAGAACCAATTGTCCCAGATTGGGGAAGGCCTACACAGGCCTGGAGCCCGGTGTACCCCACCCCTCCCCTCGGCCTTCACCTCTTCAGGACTAGGGGAAGGTTGGGAGGAGGGGGAGCAGGCTGAGAGTGACGGGGGATGGGCTGGTTTCTGGAGGCTGTCATACCAGCTCCCCCTATGCTAAAGGCTGTGACTTTTGCCCCCCATTAATAGCACTAGCCCCCCAAATAAACATTCAGTCTAAAAAACGTGCACTTGCTAAGCAAATGCAGGTTCAAGGGAAACTCCTTGGCCCCCTTTATCCCTTAAGTGTGCCCCGATAGAGAAACTCTGGAGCTACTGTTATTCAGGTGATGCCGGAAGAGGCTGGCATCAAGGGAGGCTCTTGGGGCCCCATCGCAGAGCTCCCTCTCTTTCCAGACAGGAGGTAGGAGAATGAGTATCACAGATGTGAGCATGGACATGGACACATGCAAGGTTCTTAGAAGCAGACATCACAGATCCACATGTGTGTGCCCTCATGCTCGCACGTGCACACACACACACACACACACAGGCATGCACACAGCCACACACCTACGCACACAGATGGAGAGTCGTTCCTCCCTGAGCACCTGCAGCGGGGGCTGAAACTCTCCCCATTTGGATACAGGTTCGTTCATTCATTCATTCACTCATTCACTCCATAAACTTTACATGCCACCCCTCTGTGCCAGCCCTGGTGCTGGGTGCTGGGGTGGCAGAAATGAGCGTGATTGGGCCATAGGGAGGGACTGGAGCAGGGGGCTACTGCATGCCCTCCCCTGCAGCCTTGGGCTAGGGGTTTGGCGCCCAGCAGGCAAGGGGTTAAGTCATTTGGCATCCAGAGCTGGGGCCATTAGGCCTCCTAATTATGAAATTATCGAAGGCCTCAGGTGACTGCTAATTTCACACACACTGTTCCTCTCACGGCTAATGAACGCCCGCAGAACCCACGCCTTGTCTTTCCTGCTGAACGGTGACCTGCAGATAATGAGCTCAGGAAGGCAGACAGGCGGCCGGCTGGGTGGGTGGAGTGCCAGGCTGAGGAGGGGGCCGCTTGCCCTCCCGGCTCCCTTGCTGGCTGCCAGCCCCCAGCGAGGACTTCAGGGCCAGAGCCCAGCCCACAGTCTCTGCAGGACAGGCTAGGCCAGGGGCCCTTGGGAGCGGGGAGGGCATCAGGTCATATGACCCTGGAATGAGCTTGGGGGTGGGAGGAGAAATGAAATGCAAATGCTGGAGGAAGACCATTTCTGCTTGATTCTGGGGCCACGTAGGAGACATTTTTTAAGGGTGAGGGTGTAACGACAGCTTAAGGGGTGGGCATTGGCAGTGGGGGCACAGTCATACCCTGCGGCTGGCATTGGTGATGACTCTGGGGGATGATGGTACTGATGATAGTGGCAGTGTCAATTGGCAAGGTTGCAATGCTGCTGCTGGTTGTGATTTTTAAAGTTTTAATTCTTTTGAAATTAAAAAAGTAACATGAAAAATTACCCTGCAAAATAGGAAGGAAATAAAAGTAATGCATACTGGTTGCAGTCTTAGGTGGGGGCAGACCAGGAGCCCAGGTCTAGAGGTCATGTACCCCCAAATGGGGACGCAATGGACACTTCAGGCTGACCACCAGGTGGGCTTGAAGGCTCTAAGACCTGCCCATGGGGAGGACCCAGCCTCTGCCCCACGATTCACCAACCTGGTCAGTGCCAATTAAGTGGCAGTGTGGCGAATGAGGAGAGCAAGGGGGTGAGAGTCATGGTCTGGTGCCTGGGCCCTCTGTTCTAGCTTTTTCTGTCCTATGGCCTAGAGCAAGCTCCCTTCCCTCTCTGGGCCTCAGTTTCTCTGAGTAAAGGGGAGGGTTAGACTAAAGCTGTGTTCACAGAGGGGACAGGGCTGGGATCCTTAGAGGTTGTCCGTATTCAGCCTGGAGTCCCCATCAGGGACCCTCCCCCGAGGCAAGCACCCTAGGCCAGGGACAGGCGAGGAATCGCCTTTGCTCCAGGTTTGTGCATTTGTGCACGAGGTGCCAAGGTGAGCATTACTCCATCCTCAAGAGTAGAGGGGCGGCCTGGCTTCCCACAGCCTGGTTGTAGGCTGTGTCCTCTGTCAGCAAGTTCCTGCTCTGCCACCAACTGGCATCTACTTCTGCACCTCAGTTTCCCACCTGTCAAAGGGAGGTAATAAAAGTGTGAACTCACTTCAGATGCAACAAAGATCTCCGAGGTTGTAGCTGTTACTGTGTGACCCGGGCCTGACCAGTTCTCTCCCCAGGTGCCCACAGGTCTCTCCCAGGCAGCTAGCTCCATGTTGAGGGCGGGGAAAAGTGTCTGTGCTGTGGGTGTTCCCCGGGGGGAGGGAGGGGTTGGGAGGGTGGGAAGGGCCCGCCCCTGCACATAGGCACACACCCCTGCATCTTGCACATCCCTGCCAGCCCTTTGAATGTGCCATCCCATTGATCCACGCAACAATGTGAGGTAGATACTTTTATTATCTCCATTTTACAGATGAGAAAATTGATGATTAGAGAGGTTAAGTGATTATCCCAAAGTCACACAGCTAGAAAATGGCAGATCCAGACCTCAAAACCAAAGTCTATGGGCCCTTGACTATTATGCTACACCTTTCCTCCACGTGTCATACACAAATGCCCAGGGACATGCATGCCACATACACATACATCCCCAACCAGAGAGTTTCTCATCTCCACGTCCCACCTGCATGCACACAAACACACGTCTGCCCTCCCCTGCGCTTAGGCATACAAACCCCGGCACCCAGAGATGCACTCGGACGGGAACATGTACCTTATTAGTAGACTTGCGAAAATTCACATGTACGTGCCCGCCTGCAAGCAGATGTCCACACACAAACATGCAAGGCACACGAGAGCATGCATAAACACACGCGAGTTCACATTTGCACACAAACACACTCACCCAGGAAAGTGCGCGCACACAAATGCACACCCCCGGGTGCACAGATGGTAGTGTCACCCGTGCACATGCACTGACATGCAAACACATAGGTACACAAGAAATATCTTCAAAGGAGCATTTAGACACACGTGCACATATGTGTGCCTGTGTAGATGCATGTCCTCCACATATGAAGCAAAGCACACGGGTACTCTCACAGGCACACACAGGCACGGGGTCACACGGGCCCAGGCACCCTGGTGCAGTTAGGTGAGCAACCTCTTGTACCGTAGGTGTGATGGATGGCCCCACGTCCTAAGTGACTATCAAAGTGTCGTGGTGTGCGAGGCACAAACACCAATTAGCTGGGCCTTTGAAAGCATCAGCTTGTTAGAGGGGAAGCAGAAGAGGCTGGAACTGGCAGAAAACACAGAGCTATTTAACTCTCGTGGGGTGGGGGTGTGTGTGCTGTGGAAAGTCCTTGGGACAGAGCTCCCTCCTCCACTCTGCACTTGTTAGTGGAGAAGGACCCTCACGAGGGGCCTTGGCAGGCGGCTTTGATGCTCCTTGAAAGCGGGGGTGGGGGGGCAGCCTCCTGCCAGCTCTGGGCTGGCACTGAGTGAGCGGGGGCTGCGCCAACTGGCGATCAATTTCATGCACATCGTAAACCTAAGTGCTTTCTGGAGAGTGGGGCAGATTGCACATAAACTCCCCCTTTTGTCCCTAGCACACGGGTGGGCGGGTGAGGCAGAGGCTCTCCCGGGTAGGCAGACCTCTGCCAGGCTGCAGGACACCTGGATAACCTGGTCCCCAGTAGGAGGTATCCTTGGGGACATAGGGAGTTCTCTCAGGAGGGCTGGCACTTGTGGGGGCAGCCGGAGATGTGGACAGCCCTGAGGTCTGCCAGACTCTGCTCCCTAATGGCTGAATGGCTTCAGGCAATCAGCTTCTCTGACCCTTGGTTTCTTCATCTGTAAAATGGGTTGATGTAAGAATTAAGTGAGTTCCTGTCTGTGGCATGATGTGTCACAGAGCTGAAGAACCTATGCGCATGAATGAGGTCACGTTTGCGTTTATTGGTATGCCTAAATGATTCAGGCTCTGAGTCCCCCCATGCTCACTGCAGGGCCTCAGGCCACCCCCCACAGTCTCCACTGTTTCTGGCAGGCTCCGGAGGTGGGGTCTCACAGGGGCCCACAGACCTGTCTTTCATTACTGCAGCCCACCCATCATTCTTCCAGCCTGGTCCTGACCCAACTCCCGTTTATGCACGCCTGCCACCTTTGAACATGTTTGACAGATCCTCCCCACCATTCCTCCCATCATGACATATCAATACCAGGCCAAAGAGTGGCCTCTGGGTGTTCTCCAAATCCCCTGTTGTTTGGATGCCACAGTGGTTCTGGGCTCTGCATCAAGGCCAGGGCAGCAGGGTGAAGACGGGGGATGAAAGGGGTAAAGGGTAGAAGGGACTGTGTTCCTGCTCAGCTCTGGGCCTTGTCATCTGGGCCCCAAGGAGCTGTGCTTGTGCTTATCATCTCTCAAACACTCTCATGAAATCAGTTTCTTCAGCTTCTGCCTTTGCCCTGACCCTGGAAGCTGAAATCTAAGCAGGGGCTCAGCTGGGGAGGGCTCCACACTGCCCTCATTCCAGGAACCCATACAGTGGAGGGGTTAAGAGCAGTTCTGAAGCCAAACTGCCCAGATTCAAATCCTGGCTTTGCTATTTACCAGACACATGATGTTGGGTAACTTATCTCTGCCTCAATTTCCTCATCTGTAAAATGGGGATGATGGTACCTACCTCATAGGGCTGTTGTTGTGAGAAATAAATAAGTGAATGTTAGTAAAGTGCTTGGAGTGTTACCAGCACATAGCAGCATGATGTGAATGTTTCCTGATAGTATTATGACGATATTAATGTTATGATATTATAACCATTGTTCCTGTTTCTCCTGTGCCCTTTTCAGACTCTCCTCCCCAATTCTTACTCTTATAACAACAAAATCAGTCTCCATATTTATTAGTGGGTTCAAAACAGAACTGGGAGTGGGAGTACGACAGGGTTACTACAGTTCACAACTCCAAGGGTTGACTTCCACATTATAATGTTTGTCAGTGCCCCTCCCCCCTGGAATTGTTCAGAACCCAACCTGAGCAGCTGAATGTAGCTATCTCCTTTTCTCTCTGATGATGGAGCCCTGCTGTCTTAGTCTGCTCGGGCTGCTATAACAAAGCACCATAGACTGGGTGGCTTAAACCACAAACATTTATTTCTCACAGATCTGGAGGCTGAGAAGTCCAAGAACAAGGTGCCGGCAGATTTGGTTCCTGGTAAGAACCCTTCCTGGCTTGCAGACGGCTGCCTTCTCGCTGCTTCCTCCCACGGAAGAGAGAGAGAGTGCTCTGGTGTCTTCCTCTTCTCCTAAGGGTGCTATTACTACCATGGGAGCTCCACTCTTATGACCTCATCTAAACCTAGGCCCCCAAATGCCTCCACCTCCAAACACCATCACATTGGGGATTGGGGCTCCAACATGTGAATCTGGGGGCGCACAAACATTCAGTTCATAACACCTGCCCAGCCAAGGCATCTCATGGTCAGGCCCTCACAGTGAGCCTGGCATACAGTAGGCACTCAGGAACTAGGGGTGGACCTTTTGATAATTAATCCTCATCACCACCCTGGGAGGAGTAGATGGTTATCCTCAGACTAGAGATGGGGAAATTATACTCAGAGAGGGCTGTATTAGTCAGGAGAGGAGAGGCTATGCTGTGGTAACAAACAACCCCTAAATCTCAGTGGAGAAACACAACAAAAACTTATTGTTTGCTTATGCAAAGTCTCCTGCAGGTCCGGGCACCTCTCAGGGCTGCTGTCCTTCATGGGGTGACTCAACTTTCCATGCCACTTTGATCTTGAGGATCCACCGCCTCAAAAGAGGCTTTCTTGGTTGCTGCAG
Organism: Diceros bicornis minor; assembly: GCF_020826845.1. NCBI lineage: Eukaryota > Metazoa > Chordata > Mammalia > Perissodactyla > Rhinocerotidae > Diceros > Diceros bicornis. The sequence goes on from NW_026691666.1 coordinate 27,362, forward strand.
CAGCTGGAAGGTCATGCACCAGCTCTTATATGCTTTGGCTGGGAAGTGACCATTTCACCTCTGTCCACAGGTCCTTGGCCAGGAGCAGTCACACGGCCCACTTACCAAGAAGGAGCCTGGGAAATGTAGGGTTTCGTGTATGCAGGAGGAGGGCCGGGGTGATTCTATGTGTCTAGGCATGGACAAGACAAGAAGGGCCCGGGAGCTTAGAGTGAGAGGGAGTTCTGCCAAGTGGGGCAGAGAGGAGAGGCTTCCTTGGAGGGGACTGGAGCTTGGCTTTGAAGAGGAGGCCAAGACAGATTTAGCATGGATTAGGCAAAGAAGAGGAAGAGGGCATTCCACGTGGGGACAAAGAAAGAGTAATCACCTGGCGGTAGACAAGCATAAGATGCCTCCAAGGAACGATGAGAACATCCTGGCTTGAGTGGTCTGTCTAGGGAGGATGGGGAAGGTCAGGGTGGACTTTCAAGGCCTTAGAGAAAGAGAAATATTTTGGAGGCAGAATTGATGAATCTGCAGTCCATCGTCACCTCTATGTGGATAAGGTGGGAGAAGGGGCTCTGGTTTGACTTGCAGGTTTCTGGCTTGGGAAACTGGGAGATGAAGGCACCAGTCATCAAGCTGGGGAAGCCAAGAGGACGAGCGTGGTGTGGGTCAGAGAGAAAGCTTGGTTTGGGCCACACTGGGTTGGAGATATCCAGGGAACATGCAAGGAGGGGCCAGGAGGCAGTGGATAGTCGCGTCCCAAGCTCAGGAGAAAGAGCTGGGCTGGAGTGGAAGATCAGAGGTGTAGGCACGCAGATGGTGACTGAAGCCTTGGGCACGGATTATATTACCCAGGGGTCATGTGAAGGGTGAGCGGAGAAGGGGACCCGGACAGAGCTCTGGAGAGCAGCCTTGTGAGAAGGGCAGAGGAAGAGTCCAAGAAGGTACCAGCCAGAGGGGTGGAGGCAAAGCCAGGAGGCATCACGGGAGCACGAGAGAGCCAAGAAGAGAAGAGAGGTCAGTTGTGCCTGACGCTGTCCCGGCATCCAGATGAGGAATGACCGTGGGATTTAGTGACAAGAAGGCTGCTAGTGACCTTGGGGAGGATTGTTTCTAGGGCATGAGGGGTATAGAAGCCAGCTTGGAGTGGGTCAAAGAGCAAATATAGACAACTCTCAGAAGCTTCTCTAGAGGGTGAGGAGAGAGACAGCCATGGTGGAAGAGGTTGGGCTGTCAAGGGAAAGTATTTCTTAAAATTATTTTATCATTATTATTGGTTTTTAAGAAAAGAGAGACTTGAATGTGTTGAGAGCTGACGGGAAGGAGCCAGTAGGGAGGGAGATGCTGGCGATTCAGGGTATCCCTGGGGGGTGGGGGGCAGTGGAGCGGAATCCAGGACTGGGGTGGTGGGTTGGGATTCGTCTAGAAGGTCAGCCATAGGTGGGCTGCTGGGGCAGGGTCAGCCATGAGGAAGCCATGGAGAGGGAGTTGGGGAATGACAGACAAGTAGCTGAGGCTCGAGGGTCCCAGATCGAAAACATGGTGGGGTGGGGGTGCGGGTATAAGACCCAGGAAAAGGGAGAGGTTAGGAGTAAAGGTATGAGTTGGAAAAAGAGGCAGAGCAGGGGGAGACACGGAGAGAGAGATAATCAGAGACATAAAGACACAGAAGGATACGAAAAGAGACAGAGAGGGGAGGACGAAAGGCAGGGCTGAGGCTCAGGAGGGGACCCCTCAGGAGAGACCCCTCCGTGCCGGCACAGGTGGGACTGCTGTGGAAAGAACGTGTGCTTTTCTCAGGGGACCCTGAGCCAGAGCTCAGATCCTCTCCCAAACCCTACTGGCGCCCAGCCCAGGAGTCCACCTGACTATAGCCATGCAGATGCCCGGGCCCCTTGCTCTCTGGGCTCCAGGGGTGGGGAGGGGCTCTGCCAAGCCCTTCCTCCATTACAGGAGCACCGACCACGCCCCTCGATGCCTCCAGTCCTGGGCAGAGGGCAACCTGGTCTTCACTGGGGCAGTCCAGGCCTCTGGGCACCCCACAGGCATTGGGCCCCAAGTATAGACAGGCCCTGAGGGAGATGAAGGTGGCAGCCAGCCCCCTGCCCCCCATCTCTCATGGCCCCAGCCCCAGGCCCTGGTCGCCCCGTGGGGCCTAGGCCACCCTGACATTCACCTAATTGTCTTCCTGCTTTGATGAGTGGCTCCGCAGAGGCGCCGCCACGGATCAAATTAAATGTGAGCTGAGCAGGCAGCCCTGCTGATGAGACGGGAAATACCACATTTACGTAGCCCAGCCCTGGGGTGGGGAGACCCAGGCCCAGGAGACAAAGGTCCAGGGGACCAGAGAAAGACGGAGTCAGAGAGCCGGAGACAAGAGATATGGGGGTGGGGAGAAGGAAAGAGATGGCATAGAAGGTGGGGGAAGGTGGGCAGGGCACCATCCAGAGGGTCCCAGTCACTGCTGCTGAGTGACAGGCGGTGGGGGAGGAGGGAGAGCAATACAGGTGGAGGTTCTTGCCACCCCCAGCAGGTGACCTCCACCACGCCATGCCCAGCCAGCTGGCCCTGGAGGTAGGAAGGTGGCCTGGAGCCCAAGGTGCAGCTGAGTACCCCTCCTGCCCCACTCCCAGCTGGGTCTCGGAGCAGCTCCCCTCATCCCACCCCAGAGCCCACAGCTGGGCCGCAGCTGCTTCCCTCAGCACAGCCCTGGTGGGTGCAGCCACGAGCTTCCCCTCAGTTCACGTGGGGACATTCTGGCTGCCCCAGAAAGGGTGTGTGTGGTGCGTGTACAAATGTGACAGCGAGAGTGCGATCACGCGTAGCACCAGCATGGGGTCTTCTGGGTGCGGGTGCAACGGCTGTCACTAGCCCTGGGCACTTGGAGGACATTAGTGAGCCAGGTCTTCCCTCTGCTCAGTTTGGCCCAGATGTTCCCACTCAGGGACTCCAAGTCTGGGTGCAGGATGTGGGGCGCTGTTGTTCAAGTCACGGTGACTGTGCCAGCAGCCCCTCCTGCTCCTGAAAGCACGTTCCAGGAGCAAAGCACTGTCACAGCCTCAAAACAACTCTGTGACGAAGCCACTCATATTCTCCCCACTTTACAGAGAAGAAAACTGAGGTTCCAAGAGGGGAAGTGGCAGTGGCTTGACTACCTAGAAAGGGCACTGCCCAGACACGAACCCAGGACCATCCTACTCAGCCCAGTCGGTCCTTCTCTGCTCCATCTTCTGTCTGTCTCTCTGAGCATCTGAGGCCCCTGAGGCTGGGTCTGGTGGTCCCACAACACTCAGCACTGAGCCCTTGTGCTTAGTAGGAGTGGAGAAGGACTTGACTTATTCATCCCTTCCTTCAGCTTGCTATCCAGGTTCCCTCCAGAAACACCCCCTACCCTCCCTCTTCAGCCTCACACCTGGGCTGGACGCCTGGGATAGTACTTTCACCATTAACAGGGTTTACTGAGCACATGCCATGTGCCAGGCCTGAGGCACGCCCTTTACGTGTGTGTCACTGACCCCTCACTTCAACCCGAGGCAGGCTGCACCATCGTTAGCCTCATTTGCGAGATGTGGAAACTGAGGCTCACACAGATCAGGGAGAGGCATTCTGTTACGAGTTAGGCTCTATTTGGGTACCGTCTCCTTTTCCCTGAGAGTCCCCTCCCTCTGTCACCGACACAGACCTAGCCGTCCAGGGAGACAGAAGGGTGTGGAAGGAGAGGCTTCCCGTACTCGAGGGCGTGTGAGCTCGGGGCCAGGGCCCCCAGGACGCTCTACCCTGTGCCAATGTCTGTCAGGTGGTGTCTCCACCTCACCTCCTCGACTCCTCACAAGAGCTCTACGACCTGGGAATGAATATCCTCCCATTTTAGAAGGAGCAAACCAAGGCTCAAAAAGGGGAAGTGACAGCAAGTCAGCATCAAGGCTAGTTGTGAGGCCCAAGCGTCCAAATTCCCAGCTCTTTCCAGCACCCAAGGCTAAGCAAAGTTTGCCCCTTGCTTTCCCCATGGGAACTCCCACTTGGGGCTCCCCCCCTGCCCAGGGGAGCTAGACCCATGAAAGCGCCAGTTGGCTCCACTGAAAAGCCCTTCCCCCTCACCCACGGGGTCCAGGGCGGCTTTTACTGGGAAAATAATTAGAAATCTAATTCTTATTTCTCCCACTCCGCTAATTGTCTGTGGACAATTTGATTGTAACAGTCGTCACTGAAGCAGAAAAACCACCTTATTTCTGCCAGACATCCTCCCTGCAATTAACACTAGCAACTGCCTGGCTCTCCTCTCACCTGCAGAGACCCAGGGCTGCCCTCACCTCTCTGCCTCCCCAGCTTTGGCGAGAGCACATCTGGGGGCCAGGCCTGGCCACAGGGGGATGGGGCAGGGACTGCGCAGGGGCGGGTGCCTAGGGCAAGGGAGAGAGAGAGGAGATTGGGGGGTGGGATATGAATATTTGAGCATTTGGGGAAGAGGAAGGAGAAATGCAGACCCAGGCCCAAGGAGAGACAGGGGCCAGCGGGCCAGACCCAGGGCAGAAAGAGACGGGGGAGAAGGGAAGGCAAAGGAGGGAAGAAAATGCCCCACAGGAGTCAGGCTGAGGAGGCAGGAGCCAGGACCCCCAGCCCAGACCCTCTCTCTGCCAAGGCAGGGGACACAGCTCTGAGACAAAACCAGACAGTGTTTTTAGGAGCCGGCTGCTGAGGGCTCCCCAGAGGGCCCAGCCTCCTGTGGGATGTGGCTGCTTAAGAAGGGAAGGAGGGGAGGAGGGGCTGGGACAGGAGGGGTGTGCAGAGATGGGAAGGGTGAAGGATCCAGGGACCAAAACAAGAATGCGGTTGGAGATAGGACCGAGCATAAGACAGTCATACAACTGACCTGTTGATCGAAGCTGTAAGGGCTCTGCTCTCCTACCTACCACCCACCACCTGCCCTTTGCTCACTGAGAGCACAGCCCTCTGGGGACAGGCAGCCTCTATTTCTAGCCCAGTCTCCCCACACATCTTGTCTCCAGAGTCCCCATCCCTGTCCCCCACCCTGACCCACTCTCTCCTTTCCTGTGCAGAAGCCCTGACCTCACATGGGTTGGGGTTGAGCCCTCTGTCTTGGGGTGCAGGCTGAAGAGCTCACAGTGGTTCTCCTTGCCAGAGGGGGCAGGAGGGAGGGCCTGCTGGCTGTGTTGGCACCAACCTGCTCTCAGAGGCCCATTCCAGGGCATCTGCCCCAGGGTGGATGCTCCATTTAGGGGCAGGGGGTGGGCAGCCCAGCCTCACCTCACGGGGAACCCTGAGCAGCCTCCTCTGCCCCAGCCCCCTCTCTCTTAGTCAGGCCAGGAGGGAGAGTGCAGGGGGACTGAGGGGCAGGTGGCCATGTGGTTGGGGCCTGGGGCCTGCACAGGGGTGGGAGAGTGAGAGAAAGAGAGAGAAAGGGGAGCTGTAGCCCAGAGCCTCCTCTGCCTCTTCTTCCCTCTGTCGGTTCCCAGCCATCCCCACTCCCCCCTCCCAGGCTTGTCAGGGGAGGATATGGGGGGGCGCCGGGGGCTCCTGTCAGTCTCAAGCTGGAGAGCTCCCCGAGCTTCATTAACATGCAAATTAGCAAGTTCTGACTGGCTGCGGCAGATGGGCAGCCACCCCTCCCAGCCCCACAAGTGTGTGTGTGTGTGTGTGTGTGTGTGTGTGTGTGTGTGTGTGTGTTGCTGGCAGGCAGCAGGGTTTGAAGAGGGGAGACTGGCTCTCATTGCCCTGGACTCCGCAGACAGCAATATACGTGTCTCATGCACACGTACACACACATACCTACACAAAGACACTCGCCCACACACATAGTACATATATACACAGACACACACATGCACATATATGTATATACATACGCACACCAGACATACAAACACTCCTGGTCACAGCCAGCCAGCCACATATCTACTGCTTAGGGACATCCATGGACACACAATCACACACACAACTTCACCCACAGTGGTCACACCCTAAACTGTCTCAAACAGGCAAGCTCCCTCCCTTTTCAAACCCACACTATTTCACATTCTCACACACACAGCCCCACCCAGAAACACACTCACAAACACACCGTCCCCCACACAGCCACACACATACACACAGAGTCCAGTCAATCACACAAAGTCACACCCAGGCACACAGTCCAGTGAAAGGCAGGCACCGAGGCTCCACAGTCTGCCCCAGAGTGCAGCCACCCCCTGGATCCCTCCAGCCCATCCTGTCACATGTTCCCTCCACCGGAACTGACCAAGAGCAGCAGGCCTCCTGGCCCACCCTCACAGCTGAGTTTCTTGCACCCTTAGCCCCTCTGCTTGGACCCCGACTCTGAACCTCCTTCACCAGCCCGCTTGCACTGACTTCTCGTCATCACCCGCCCCGCAGCCTGCCCCGGTCTCCCTCTGTGGGGTTGGGCCCCTCCTGTGGCCACACGGTCCCCAGGCTTCCCCAGAGAGGGGCCCTGGTCACGCTGCACTGAAATTGCTTGTTGATGTGTCTGCCTCCACCAGGCGGGAGCTCGAGGAGGACAGGGGCGGCGTCAGCCAGTCTGGTGCATTGCTCGGTCCCCAGTGCTCGGTTCACTCTTACCCGCTGGGCTGTTTCCGCAGCAGGGTGCAGCAGGAGCCAGCAGCGATAATAACATGAACAGCTAATACTTACGTGGCTGGGCCACATACACAACGACCCCACAAGGGAGTGCCTATTCTTATACCCCATTGTTACAGATGAGGGAGCTGAGGCACAGAGGAGTTCAGGAGCCTGACCCAGATCACCCAGCCTCTGAGCGACAGACATGACTGGGATCTGAATTCGGATGGCCCAGCTCAGCACAGCTTTGCACGTGCTCTTCCCCAGGACACCAGGCAAAGACTCAGAGGGTTGAGGGGCAGTCACAGGGGTGGGGAGACGGAGTTGGGGAGGGAAAGAGCAACAGGAGGATTTTCCCAGTCCTGAGGAATAGAAGGAGGCCCTTGACCTCTGAGGGGAGGGTCTCTGCTCACTCACACTTGTCATGGAGGCTCTGGGCCCTGGGATCCTGGGGCATCAGGGCTGGGGAGATCAACGAGACACCCCCCATTTTAGAAAGGGAGTGACTGAGGCCAGAGAGGTCCCAAACTTGACGCCCATTTCTTTAGTACCTGCCGAATGCTCTCCTTTGATCCTCAAGACAGCCCAGTGAGGTTGGCACTCTCATTGGCTCCATTTTACAGGGCAGAAAAGTGAGGCTCCATGTATCTCCACATGCCCAAGATCAGTGTGGTGGCCATCTGTGGTTTTGTATTCAGAGAACCAGTTTCCCCACTAAAGGGCCCACCTTCCTGGGCAGTGTTGATTGGCTAAGGGATGGACACATGATTCAAACTGGGCCAATCAGAGCCCTGACTTGAGAGTTTTGAACTTGGGGCCAAGATGAGGCTGTGGAGGTTTCAGCAGCCCAGATCCCGTTCTGCAGTGGGAGAGGGAGCGAGTCTGACTATCACCTGCCTGTTACGGGGCAGCCCAGGGGCTTCAGCATGCCCTCGGCTTACTAGGCAGTCTCCAGCTGGTTCCACTAGCTCCACCTTGCCCAAGCCTCTCCCGCATCCCCCCATCACCCCTCTGCTTGTCCAGGGCCAACTGTCACCCAAGGGCTCACGAGTGTCCAGGGGGATGGAAGCCAGGCAGGAGGGGGCTGTGCCCATTGGACGCCCCAGGGGCTGCTGAGGCACAGCTCAGGGCACGGACAGCCTCACTCCTGCTGGACAGTCATGGGTGAAAGGCTGAGCGTTGTCGCTGAGGGGTCCTCACCCTCGCACTGCCTGAGGCCAGGGCCCTCGTTTCTCGTTCACTGTGCCCAGAACAGGGTCTGGCACACAGCAGGCACTCACTGTCCCTTTGTGAAATGAATGAACGGACGGATGAATATGACTCAGGCCCTGGCTGGGCACAGAGCTCACTCACCAGTGTGGGGCTCAGCAGGTGCTCCTCCCCACTCACCTGTCTTCTCTGGTCCCTCTCACCACCCCCTCACCAGTCTTTGGGGTCTTTTATCCCGTCCAGGGGTGGGGGTGGGTGGCTCTCTCCATGCAAGCTGCGTGCAGTTGTGGGGGCTTAACTTAGAAGAGGATCTTTTGAATGTAAAAGGCCAAGAGTACACGGCTTTTTTTCTCTTGTCCAGTGCAGGGGTGACCTAGTGTCACCTCATATGGTGGATCAGGCTACGGGCGGCACCCCCAAGCTGTGTAATGCAGCAGCTCAAGACTGAAGCCCAACTGCCAAGGCTGCGAGAGACCCTTGGAGAACAAGTCAAGACACGGTGAGAGTGGGTGGGAGAAAGAGTGGCCTGTTGCTTAATTATCCAAAATGTCATCAGGCCCCATGTCAGCTGTTGAGCTCTGACTTGAACCCAGGACTCTTAACAACCTCGGACTTCCAGGCCCCCATGCTCGCCTTTCTGAATTCCTCAGAGAGAATTCTTAGCGCTCGCCATTTGCATCTGATGTTAGAGTTGTCAGGGCTTCCTGAATGTGGCCTGATACATCCTTCCCTGTCCGCTGGGCCCCTTCCTTTTCCCAGACCCAGTGTGGGCCCCAGGTGGGGCTTGTCAGTGACCCTCCCTCCGGTCTGAAGGCTGCTGTTAGGCCTCTCCCTTCTGTTCAGGGATTTTTGATCCAGGAGAGGGCCCCAGGTCCCTGGAGAGAGAAGAAAAGGCCAGGCCTGCCCCCTGGGCCAGCGCCCCTGGGTATCTTTGAGAAATTCCCTGAGGTTGAACGGAGGTGTCTGTGTTCCTGGCTCTGGTTCCTCAGCTTGGCAGCTGCCCCCGGCATTTGGCACAGACAAGGCAGGAGCACAGCATCCAGCTGGGGGCTCCAGGGGCGAGCGTGGACGGCAAGCCAGGGCAGCCCTTCCCAGCCCTGGAAGCAAAGAGTTAACCGGCTGGGGAAGGAGGGAGCAGCAGTCATTTGGCTAAGGAGCCTTGTTAATTGATTCCCTCATTCCCATTTGTTCCTGCTAAAGAGAGACAGATGAGAGGGAGCCCGCCAGGCCCGTCTTGGCACCCGGCAGCTTGGCTGGGCACAGCTGTGCTCCTGGCTCTGGTATCTCTGTGAGGGGAGGAGCCCGTCACAGTGGAGGTGAGGAGGTGGGGCAGGCCCAGTGTGCCTCTGCTCACCCTCCATACGGGCAGACCTCAGAGCGCTTTTGGGAGGACAGATCTTTTCTTTCACCTTGCGACACCTCTTTGATCTTTTGGCCGGCACTGTGGCCACCCATGGTCTGGGAGCTCAGTAACAGACACCAGAGGCCGCTCCCTAACCGCAGGCTCACCATGGGCCCCTGTCAGCATGAGGCCCAGGCAATGTTTCTGTCTGGGAGAGGTCAGCCCTGGCCTGTCGAGTTCTCTGGCTTTGTGAGGCACACTGAAGTCCATGTCACAAAACTGGCATCCTTGTCATGGCCACAGGCTCCATCTGAATTCCCTGGTCCTGCCACCTCAGAATCACCTTTTTATCTGTTCCTGCCTCGCCTTATCTCAGCCAAGCTCTCCGGTGCCTGTTAGGTTGGGCTGTTTTGGATGGTGCCCGACAAGGGCCTTGCCAGTGTCCCCCAAGGGGATGGAGTTTGAATGTCACAATGCAATCACGTACGGAGACCCCTGAGGTCAAATCCTGGCTCTTCCACTCACTAGCCGCATAATTTAGGCAAGACATTGTTTCTCTTTGAGTCTCAATTTTCTCATCTGTAAAATGGCAGTAATACTAGTGCCTGTGTGTGGCAGATTGCAAAAGTGACCACAATTTTCCACTCCTCCCTGGGCACGCCCCATGGCGATGTAACTTTGCAGCTTCTCCCATACCCTTGAATCTGGGTTGGCCTTGCGCCTTACTTTGGCCACCAGAATGTGACAGAAGTGCCAGTGCCAGTTCTGAGCCTGAGCCTCCAGAGGTCTTGCACGCTTTCATTGGCTCTCTTGGAGCCCCGCCCAGCTGCTGCATGGAAAAGCTTGGGCTATCCTGCTGGATGAAGAGGGACATGGCTCAGTCATCCCCATCACCCAGATGACAGCCAGGCAACTCCCAGAAGTGGAACCACTTAACTGACGAGCAGCTGACTACACACGCATGGGTGAGCCCGGCCAAGATCAGAACAGCCTAGCTGAATTTCCAAACCATAGAATCATGAGCTTAATAAGTGATAGTTGTTTTAAGCCATGAATGTTGGGGTGATTTATTACACAGCAAAAGCTAACTAATACACTCTCTCAAATCATTGCTGTACGGACAAAGATGAGACGATGTAAGTAAAGTACCCAACAGAATGCCTGGCACATAGCAGGTGATCAGAAAGTACAGCTTCTATTACTGTTGCCCAGGGTGGAGTCATTGACCATAAATTAAAGCCTCTTGTATTTGAGAATGTTCTCTCATAGGCACTCAAAAGTTACAGGGAACTCTCTCTGACCTACCTCCTCCACACACCTCCTCTGGGGTAATAATGGAAACAATAGATGACATAATTGAGCACCTACTCTGTGCCAGGCTCTGTAGCAGGTAATTTACATGCATTATCTCATTTCATCTTCTCTCCACTTTATGAGAGAGGCACTGTCATTTATCCATTATTGCATTTAACACATGCGCCATTTTAAATCCCAGCAAACTGAGGCTCAGAGATGTGAAATCTAATTTACACACAGGCTGCACAGCTAGTGAGTGGCTCCAGAGACTTGTTAGAAAGCAATTGACTACCTTCTGCTTTTGTCTGCTCTGCCAGTTCAGCTTCCATCTGCAGGCCCTTTCCCAGCAACCCCAGTCTCTGGGGATATGAGGGTCTTCCTCACACTTTTACCAGATATTACAGTTAGGCCCAGTTACATCCCCACCCAACCACTCCAGGAGCCCAGACACTGCTCCTCTAGCCTCTCACACACACAGACAAACTCTGTTGGGAGCCTTCTCCTTTTCTCTGTCAGGACGATGTTTTTTATCCTCTGCTCTCAGTCAATGCCTTCTGGGGCCATGGGCTTTTCTCAGGCTGCCCCTCCTGGGCCTCTGAGTGACAACTACTCAATTTTCCAAACTTTTGCAAATTTTCCCTTGTTCTCATGATTCCCTTCCATCTCTCTGGTTAGGAATTCAGCTGACACTCATACTGTGCAAGGGACATTGGGCGTATTATCTGCCCAGCACCCTTCCCTTCTCCTGGGAGCCTCAGGCCTTCCCAGCCCCCTGCCGCCCTGTGGCTACAGTGTGAGCTGCCGTGTTCTTGTGGGAGCTCCGCCCCTAGCTGTAGTTGATTGGCCTAACGGTGGTATATAATTCAAGCTTAGCCAATTAAAGGTCTTCTCCAAGTTTTTCACCTGGAAATGAAAGAGAATCAGACTTTCTTGGAAGTTATAGGATATCAAAATTGTGAGGATGCTATTATGAAATTTTTCATATTTTATTTTTCCTGTTTTTGACTAATTTTATTGCTTTTGTGTCTGAATACTTACTAGAATAGTAAATCTTTTTTTTTTTTAAAATATACGTGCCTTTGGAATGGTCTTTTCTCTCTTCACAAACTCCGTTATCATATTTCTTCATATTTTTAGACCAAAGGTGGCCTATTTAAGAGAAAAAAATTAAAGATAAAAGTTGATTCCTCTTGGGGCCGGCCCGGTGGCACAAGTGGTTAAGTGCCCCCGCTCCACTGAGGTGGCCTGGGGTTCACTGGTTCGGATCCCGGGCGCGCGCAGACGCACCGCTTGTTAAGCCATGCTGTGGCAGCATCCCATGTAAAGTAGAGGAAGATGGGCACGGGTGTTAGCCCAGGGCCAGTCTTCTTCAGCAAAAAAGAGGAGGCTTGGCATTGGATGTTAGCTCAGGGCTGGTCCTCCTCACAAAAAAAAAAAAAAAAAGTAGATTCCTCTTGTAAAATAATCTGGAGGATTCAGTGTTTCCTGCCTCGAGGAAGAAGCAGGTCTGCAGTTGGAATGGAGGAGCTGACATGCTGAGAGAAGCAGACAGCAGAGCAGACCCAGCGGCTCCTCAGGCCCAGCTGCTCTCTGGGCCGTTCCCATGGGTTAATTCCTTGGATTCTGCGTGTCACTAAATCCGTCTTTGTGCCTATGGGAGTCAGAGTCGCGTTTCTGTCACTTATAAAACAGAGTTCTGACCAAGGCCCCTTGCCATGTGGCCTCTCCAAACACTTCTTCCAGAGAGGCCAGGGCAGGCCCTGGGGACAGCGGGAGGGGAGCTGCTCCCTTACAAGTGTGGTTTCTCCCCTGGAGAGAGAACTTCAGTCCCATGGACTTAAGTCCCATCTTTACAGATGATTCACAAAGTAAAGGTTATCCTGATCTTAGAAATTGGCAACACCAATCACCTATATATTCAGACTAGAGACCTGGATGAGACCCTCTTTCTCCCCTGTCCATCACCCCTCTTATCTAGACCATGAACAAGACCTGGTAACTCTATCCCCCCAAATTATCTCAAATCTGAGCACTTCTCTCCATCTCTATTGCTACCCTCTGGGTTCCTACCACCCTCCTCTCTGCTCTGGACTCTGCAACTGTCTCCTACCTGGGCTGGCCCCAGAAGGCCCATTCTCCCCGTGGCAGCAAAAGCGTCCTTAGCATGTACATGCAACTCAAATCACATCACTTCTTTACTTAAAGCTCTGTGGCTTTCCACTGCCCATTGCATTTGGAATAAAATCGCCTGCTCACACACATCTGTTTGCCCTGCCATAGCCACAGTGGGCTCCCTCCTGTACTGCAGACACATCCCAGGACGCTTGCCCCTGCTCTTCCCTGAGTTCTCTCACTGTCACTTGAGAGCCCAGCTCTTTCTCATCACTTAGGTCTCAGTTGAGATGGCACCTTCTCGGAAAGTCCATCCTGATCATCCTTCCTAAAATAAGCCCTGGGCCCAGTTACTCTGCACCCCAGTCCCTCATTTGTATTCTTTAAAGTATCATCACAACCTGGGGTGTTTTGTTTGTGTATTCATTTTGGGTCTGCCCCTCCCACTAGAATGTAACTCAGTGAGGGCAGGAAATGGGTCTGCCTCATTCACTCTTTGTGTCCCTAGGACCTCACGCGGTGCTTGGTACGTAGATGAGTTTGATAAATATTTATTAAATGATTAAGTACAAAGTTGAAGAATCCAGTGAAGGAGGCAGTATTATCCCCATTCTCAGAACAGAAAGTTGGGGCTGGCACGGAGCCAGCAAGTGGCAGAATGGGGTCTGAAGCCTAAGTCTGTGTGGGGACAGAGCCTTTGAGCTTTCCCAAACAGCCAACATTTGTGTCATGTGTGAATTTACAAAGCAAGGCCATGCTCATTATTTCATTTGAGCTTTGCCACGTACTCCATTCTCCCAATTTTATAAATGAGGAAATGGGGGCACAGAGGGGACTCATGGCTGGTTCAAGGGGCCCTGTCTTCAATAGGGACCTCTAAGGTCTCACGGGCTTCTGGGGCCCCTAAACCTGTCAGGGCCAGAGGGATTCAGTCTGAGCTCCCCCTGCCCGTTGGGGTACCACCTCCCTCTGCCCCCATGCAGGCCACCCGCCTGTGTCTGTCACATCAAGTTCAAGTGATTCACGTGGCAGCGGCTCCTGGTCTGCCTGTCGGGACGTCAGCTAGTCCTGGTTACCATGACAACGGGATGCAAGGCACCAGGGCATCAGTGGGCTGTGGCTCTCGGAGGGCAGTGCCATGGCGGAGGAGGGGGCTCGTTTCCTCCTCCTGTGGGAAGCTTGGCAAGGGCTAGAGCCTCCGGGGGCTGGCTGGCCCCTCCCTGCCTCCGTGCCTTGGCATTTCCTTCCTGCTATCTGTCCTGGGAGCTGGGGGAGGGGCTAGAGTGCCATCCCTGGTGGGAGGGGCTCAGGAGCAGATGGGTGGGAGGACCAGCCCTTCCCCAAGTTCTAAAGCCTCTCTTCCAGGGCCCCCGTCTTAGCCCCTCCGGCCACCACTGTCTGCCTCACCACACCACAGTCTTTTTCTCCTTGACACAAATGGGAGGTTCAAGACCCAATTCAGCCAGAAAATTGGTCTCTGGGCTTGGAGTAGAACCTTGGGGTCCTGATTTCAAGTGACGGAACCTGCTTTGGGCCAGCACCTGGCTAGGATTGTATCTCAGTCACTCCTCCCAGCAACCCTATGGGTTCAGTAGTATCCGACCCATTTTACAGAGGTGGAAACTGAGGCTCAGTAATGTGAGGCGACTTGCCTCAAATCAGCCAGCTGGAAAGTGGGAGCACCATGATTGAAACCCAGGTTCAGCTGCCTCCTGATCTTGCTCTCGCAGGAACCCTTGCTGCCGCCTCTGAGGAGAGAGGATTCCTCCCTGCCCCAGCCCCTCCATCAATCAGCTCACCCCTACCAGAGGGATGGTGGCCGGAGCTGAGCTCGTGCAAGGAGCACTGGCCTACAAGTCGGCTCCTGGCTTTGTGGCCTGGCTCTGCAGCCGGCTGGCTCGGGACCACAGTCCCTTTGTCCAGGCACTGCAGGATGGCTGGAGTGAAGGTGCTGCTCGACGGCGGACATGAGGCTATTGTGTCCTGCCCCAGGGAGAGGTTTGGGGCTGGGCCTGGGACAGGTGACAGGGATGGGGATGTGGCCAAAGGAGTCAGAGCTAGCTAGAGGAGCAGGGGCCTGCTTTCATAATGAGATATCCAAATGGGTCATTGCTCACTTGGAATTGCTTCTGAGGGCAATGGGTGCCGAGCATCCCCACATTTTAAATTGAGATGTAGATCTCTTCAGGCCTTGCAAGGTTGGTGACCCCAAGCTGGTTCTGTGACCCTTAGTATCCCCTTCCATGGTCCATAAAGGGAGGTGAGAGTGTTGAGGCTAGGGCAGGGGGAGATAGGCAATGAGGATTCCTTTGGAGGGGCAGGTGGGGTGTGCCCCCTGCTCCCACCTTAATTGGCTGAGGGAGTGGTGCTTCAAGAGAAGCATTTGGAGAAGCTGATGTGTGTCCCCTAGAATTTGGGTAGGCACAGCGGCTGAGGCCTGACCCTGGCTTGACAAGACTCTAGGAGGAGGTGGTGACTTGGAACTGTCTGTGGCGGGGGAGAGTCTGGCAAGCTCAGGTTCTCCTGTGGGTCAAAGGAGCCCTAGCAAAGCATGCTGCACAAGGGGTCTGCCCGCCAAGGCCAGGTGACCTCTTGGAGTCTGAGTGGGGGAACCCCCAGAAACAGGAGCTGGGGACAGTCGTGAGCTATCAGCTGCAGACATCATTGCCCATGTCAGAGAAATACTGGCTGAAGGAACCTGGTAAGGGGGGCTCCAAAGACCCGCAAGAGATGCTCCACAGAGAGGACCTGTTAGCCCAAATCGTCCTGGGGGACCAGGCCTCCCATCCCCATCGCAGCTTCCTTAGCCTGGGTCAGGCCTGAACTAGAGAGGGAAAGGAGGAATCTTTAGATTGAAAGACAAATTGAAGCTTTTGTGATAGATTAGATTGGAAATTTTATCTCACACAAAAAAAGAGATTGATAGTGGCTGAGAGTATCCAGAAAAATTATGGGCTATGCCCCAGATATGGTCCAGGAGCAGGGAAACACCGGAGCAAGCTCTGAAGAAGAATCTCAGCAGTGCTGAGAGTCAAGCGTCTTCTGCTCAGGCCCTACCAGGCCCGGCCATTGCAGTAAACTGGTCCCCATGATCGGTGTCCTGAGGGGGGAAGTGGTCTGACTCCATTCCAGGCCCCTCTTCCTCCATCCTCCCACCCCACCCCCATTCTCTCCCTGGACTCAGGCTACACTGGGAGGGGTTTCCGGGTGGTTGTCTCTTCCCACCTGCTACCCCTGCAGGGCCCCTTCTCACTCCCTCCTTGTTCCTGTCAGCACAGCTCCCAAAGCAGGAGCCCACAGCCCCTCCTCTGCTGGCTCTAGGACCTCCCTCATCCCTCTTCTCCCCCTGCCCACCCTAGAGCTGATTTTGGCTTCTCGGGACTGAGTTCAGTACTGCAGCTGGGGCAGGGCTGGGTCAAGTATCCTCAAATGGGCCAATAATCGTCCCATATCCCCCATTACAGATAGGGAAACTGAGGCCCAAGAAAGCAAGGGAACTTGCCCAAGGCCATACAGCAACCCCTGGCAGAGCCAGGTTAGAATCTAGGCGGTTAGCTTCCTAGTCCTGGGCTCAGTGGAGCACCTGGGGTTCCAAGGGAGAGGTGGCTGGGCCAGGCCCATGGCAGTCCCACTTGCCACCCCACCCTGGCCTGCAAAACTACATCTAGAGAGGATAGAGGGCTAGAAATTTCTCTTCCCAGAAGACCTCAGGCCCAATTTGGATTGGCAGAGATGTCAACACCTGGCAGCTACTCATTCCCCCACACCCAGCCCTGAGATTCAGTGGGCCACTGAGACCTTTGGAGAGCTGGTGGTCAGAGTGGCTTCTGCCAAGGACATCAGCAGTGCCTACTGTAGACTCCAGTGGGTGGGGTTGAAAAAGTACAGCTTCTGGAGTTAGACCTGAGTTCAGGTCCTGTCTCTATTATTTAGTAGTTGTGCATCCTTGGGCAAGTCACGTGGCCTCTCTAAGCCTCGTTCTGTCATATGTAAAAAGAGAATGAGGCCCAGGATTCAGTGTGAGGACAATGAGCTAATGCACCCACGGCACGTATCCCAGTGTCTGGCCGGCCAGGCTGCCTCCCATCCCCCACAGAGTTCTGTTACCTTACAGTTTCCTTTTGAACAACAGGGTCAAGGCCAGGGTGGTGGCCCCGTCCATCCCCGCCTGCTCACTCTGCATGGAGCCCCAGGGTCACCCCATCTATTTTTACACTTCTTTTCCTCCCTCCGTCCCACCACTTTCTTCCTTTTTATCCCCCCCCCTCCTTTTTCAGAAATGACATAATTAGAGGGATTTAATGTTCTGCTGCTGAAATCTTCATTTTCTTGGGTAATTTCCACTATTTCATCAAGGAATAATTAATTGCATCGTCTTTAATCAATTGTTTTACAAATCCAGCAGCGGGAGGAATTCTCCCACCATCTCCACAGCTGCTCTCCCCCTCCTGGGTGAGGTGCCAGCTCATGCCGGGGAGAGAGCTTGGCTGCCAGAGCTGGGGTGGGGGGCGACTGTGAGGGAGAGACCACAGTCTCCCCAGCCCCCCGGGGAGGGGAAGGAGAGTGTAGGCGGCTGGGAATCCATCGGGCGGCCATGCAGGGAGCGCCCACCACCTGCGGGGCAGCCGTGGGAGAGGCTGGGCTCACTTGTGAGCCTAGACAGGTGGGGAGGATTTAGCCGATGTGGACGCTGAGACTGGGAGAGGATTGCCAAGTCCGAGAGGTGGAGAGGGACTCAGGTGTCTGAGGCTCTGGGACTCAAGATAGGGAAGATAAGATCTAGAACTGCCATCTCAGAGATGGGTGCTGGTGGTGACCAGGAGAGGGGGAAGAACAGAAAGGAGGGACTTTCCCAGGCAGAGGAGGAAAGCGATTGCAATAGTAGCCGATGCTTCTGTAGCGCTTGCAAATGCTGAGCCTGTTCTAGGCACTTTATCATCACAATAACCCTGGGAAGTAGGACCTCTTATTACCCCCAATTTACAAAGAGGCTCAGAGAGGTCAAGGGACTTGTCCAAGGTCATACGGCTAGCAGGCGGTGGAGCTGGGTCTTGGCCTCAGACCTGAGTTTAAGTCCTAGCTCTAGGGACTGTGCGTTAATCCCCTAAGTGTACTGCTTGCCCACAGCCACCCAGTGACAACATCCTGTCTCACTCAAGAAAGGCCACACCCTGCGTGGCAGGCAAAGCACCCGTGTGATCTGCTTCTTCTCTCCTACCCTGCCCCTGGCTCACGGCTCCAGCCCGCTGGTCTCCTCCTCTCCACCTGCCCCGGGCATTTGCTCCCCGTCCTGTGCTCTGAGCTGTTCCTGCAGGATCGCTCCCTGATTTCATTTACATCTCTGCTCCAATGTCACCTCCTCAGGGAGCCTTCCAGGACTCTCATACCCACCCACCCCACCTCCTTACACCACTTTATTTTTCTTCCGCTTCTTTATTTTCTTTTTCTTTTTTCTCCGTGAATCTATCCATAGCGGGCATTAGTGCTTTCCACCAAATACTCGCTTTTATCTTCTGGGTACCAGGTAGGACTGCACTTCCCCACCCCTCAGAAGAGATGAATGTGGCCCTGTGACTTGCTGGTGGGAAATGAAACAGGAGAGAAGCGTCGTGTCTCACTCCTGGGACTGGGGCAGGGGCCTTGGGAGCTGTTGTGCAATTTGCCACGTTCCCTTCTGTGGAAGTTGCAGAGGAGCCTCCTTCATCCTGGATCCCCCAAATGGGGACAACAAAGAGCAGAGCCCCTGCCGGGATCTCCTCCAAGAACATGCAGTGTGAGCGAGAAATAATTCCTAGCGTATTGATGACAGCATAACTTTGCCCATTCTGACTGAGATATCACGTGATACATTGTCACTCATTTATGCTTCTCTCTCTCTAGAATGTCAGCTCCTTGGGAACAGGGGCTTCATCATGTTTGCTGCCCCTATCCCGGTTTCCAGAACATTGCCTGGCACATAGGAGGTTATCAGTAGTGTTTGTTGAATGAATGAATGAAGGTCATGTTCCCTTGTGCAGCACTTTAGAATTTACTAAGTTCTTATATATATGTATTCTTACTGTAGCTCCATGAAATGTAGATCTCTGTTTCACAGATGACTCTTGAACTGACACCCAGAGGAGTTAGTTGAGTTGCCCCTTGACATGCAGCCAGTTAATGGTGGAGCTGGGACTAGATTTCACATCTCTCAGTTCACTACTCTCCATCTTGGCCCCATGCATTTGCTCTTAGGATATAGCAGATGGAGCTACTCCCTTCCCCCACCCCACCCCGCGCCCCGTGGTTCTCTTCCCATTTACCCCTCACACCAGGCACTTTGCCTCTGATAGAGGGTGCGGGAAGGGGAGTTTCCTTTAGGTGGAGCCGTGGTTCCCAGGGCTGCCCCTTTCTCCTTCCCTGTGGAGGGGTCACCGGCCCATGGACGGGGTCGCCTGCAGCATCTCTCAGTTACACTGCATTTCATCCAGCTAGAACCACACCAACCCCTTCAGTCTCTCAGCTCGACAGCCGCCATATCTGGAGCCCAGCAGACACAGGCGGGCATCGCAAAGCCCCTGCACTGAAGCCCATGCCCTGTTCCCCAGGGCCCCGGCACTCCCCGGCCTCGGTCCAGGGTCGTAACTCTTTCTTTTCACGGGGCTCCGTCAAGCTTGGTGATCTGCTTTTCCTGCCTCCAGTGGATCGGAAGTAACAGACTAGAAGGGTAAGGTGGGGAACAGGCACCCTGGTACAGTAACATGCTGAAGTGGGAAGATTATGGAAACATGGAAAACTCAAAGGACACAGACTCTGGGGCCACTTAGCACAGGGGCAAGGCAAGGGCTGAAAATCCGTCAGTAAAGCAGGAGGTCACTGTCCTGCGGCCCAGATGTTAATTAACATTCATCACACAAGCTGCTTGATGTAGGCAAGTTACTTGATCTCTCCAGACCTGAGGTCCCTCCTCTACTGGATGAGCTCCAAGGCTCCTTCTGAAAACCTCTGTGTCTGTGTTGACACAAATCATGCATTCAAGCCGGGTTCAATCATGTCCCGTATACCACTTTAAAAAGGCAGGGGGGTCTGTAATACCTTTTAGAGATATTTCCATCCAAAGTAGGTTTTCAGTGGGTTGACCGTAAAGATCAACCTAAAGATCTTCCATTTTAAGAACTTTTATGGACTCTGTATGCTGGGCACTGAGCAAGATGCTGGGAATGTAGAACTGAAAAAGACACATTCTGCTTTTGAAGTCATCATCTAGTGGAGAACAAGACATATAAATTGATCACTGCAATCAACAAGATGCAATGGGGCCAAGAGAGAGACCAGCTCTTCATGGAGGATCAGAATGGCTGGGTCTTGACAGATTCATAGGAGTTTTCCAGGCAAAGAAGGGGAGGGCAATTCAGTAGAGAGAACAGTGTGAGCAAAGGCATGGAGGCATGAAACTCTTGTGTTCCAAGAATTGCAGGTGGTTCAGTATCAGTGGAGCATTAGATCTGAATAAAAAAAACACTAGAGATGAGGCTGGAGAAGAAACTTGGGGGCAGATGATAAAAGGTCTTAAATGCCAGCCTAAGGAGTTTGGACCTTATCCTACAGGCAGCAGGGAGCCATAGAAGGTTACAGAGCAAGTAAGCAACACGACCAGATCTATATTTTAGAAAGCCCCTCCTTCCAGCGCCCAGGGTGGAGGATAGATGGGAGGTACAAGTGACAAGGATGGAGGCAGGGGAACCAGGGACGGACTGCTGCAAAAGGTGAGAGGGAGTGTGGCCCGAGCTGGGGCAGGGCACATGGGCGTGGCCAAGCAAGGAGGATTCCAGAGACACACAGGAGATAAAATGGACCAGGTTCTGGCGGTGACTGGATGTCGAGGATAAGGAAGGAGCTAAGGGACACCCGCGTGTCTGTCTTTGATTCCCGGGGATGCAGGGTGGCAGTGGCTAAGTGTGGAAATGGAGACACGGGGGATATGAGGAGCTCCCCACTGAACTTAGGTGAGTTTGATGTTGGGGACATCAACCTGGGGCTCTTCTGAAAGGCCAGAGGGCCAGACCACCGGGTAGACAGCAGGGGGTGGGAGATGAGAGGTGTATTCATTACTTATTTCTGTGTGACAAGTTGCCCTGAAGCTTTGTGGCTTCAAACAATAAACGTGTATTATATCACAGACCTTCTGGGGATCAGGAATCTGAGACTGGCTTAGCTGGGGGGTTCTGGCTCAGGGTCTCTCCTGCAGCCAAGATGTCTGCCAGGGGCTGGGGTCGCCTGCAGGTTCTCCTGGGGTTGAAGGATCTGCTTCTAAGGTGACTTGCTCACAGGCCTGGCCAGTTGTTGCTGGTTGTCGGCAGGAAGCCTCGGTTCCTCTCTATCGGGCCGCTTGAGTATCCTCATAACTCGGTGCCTGGCTCTCCAGAGTGACTCGAGAATGAGCAAGGCAGAGCCTCACTGTCTTTTTGTGCCCTGGCTTTGGATAGTTGACACAGATCCGGCCTCTTCAATGACTACACGGGGGTGTGACTACCAGGAGGTGACCACTGGGGGCCTCCTTGGAAGCTGTCTACAACAGAGAAAGAGCACCCTCTTCAACTCCCCTGTTATGTGGATGCAGAAGCTGAGGCTGAGATGGGCAGGGACTTGCCCAGGGCCACACAGCAAGTTTGGGCCTGGGTTAGAAGCAGTCTACATTGGCCTAGGGGAAAGAGGCCTTGTCCCTTGGGAGCCTGGAGGGAGGAGGAGAGGCCCTCAGGAGGCAGATACCAGGTGCCCGGAGCCAGTGAGGGGGTGGGGAGGGGAGGCTGAGGGACTGGCCAACCCCTCTGAGAGCTGGCTGGAGGGTGAAACCCCCTCCCCTACCTCCCCCTGGAGAGTGAGTAATAAATCAGCCCGGGACAGGCTCTCCCACACTCCCTACCACCCATCTCCTCATTCATGCAGGCCTGTGGGAGGCCCAGTTCCCTTGGTCACCTCTCCACCCTTCATTTATTCAACAAAGATTTACCCAAACCCTGCTCTGTGCTTGGCATCTCTATGACCCGTGTTGGACGTACATGGACATCCATGTTCCTTTGACCTCATGAATGAGGCTGATGGTCCAGTGGCAGAGACCGATATGAAGCAAATAAAGCGCTAAAGGGAGAATCTCATACAAATTGTGAAATGTGCCTTGGAGGAGAGTAGCAGGACACTTAGTTTAGATGAAATAGTCAGGGAACATTCTTTGAGGAAGGGACATTTAGATCTAGAGCTGAGGGGATCACGCAGGCAAAAAATTTAGGGAAAGGTCATTCCAGGTATAGGGACCAGAGTGTACAAAGTCGGCAAGGAGGGGAAACTCATGAGAGCTTCAGGAAGAAAGCCCAGGTGATCTGAGTGCCACGAATGGGGAGGAGAAGGGAGAGGGTGCTGAGGGGGACAGAGAGAGTGGGGGTAGGTCAGGCGGAGTTGGCAGTCCAGGCTTGCTGCGTGGTCACAATTGCAACAGCAGACTAACATCAGCCTGACAGCTGCGTAACAAATGAGCCAGTGTGGCTCTGGAAAGGCACAATATGGGAGACTGGCATGCAGGCTGGACTGTCACCAAGGTAATCCTGAGCAGCACCTATGGTCCCAAAGGATGGACATGCAGCTGTGAAGGGTGGAGGCAAGGTGGGTCTGCCGAGAGGCTGTTGCCAGGAAACTTGGCATGGTGGGTGGAGGCAGGAGGCAAGGAGAGGAGACCACCATGGGGACTTGGGGCCCCAGGAGCTGAGCAGAGCTCTGGTAGGGAGGAGACCCCCAAGATGTCAGAGCCCTGGGATTCTGAGTCATCCCAAGGGAGCACCCCAATGCACTTCACTGTGGCCTCAGGTGTGGGAGTGGCCTGAGCTAAGTGAGTTCTGCCACTGATCTGCTGTGTGACCTCAAGAAAGCCCCTCTCCTTCTCCGAGCCTCAGTGCCCTTCACTGTCAAATGTGCAATTAAAATCCCCACCTCACAGGAGATGGTCAGGATCAGAAGGCATCAGGGATAGGAAAGGGCCTTATTGATTGAGAAGGGCCCCTCTCAACCCCCAGCGAGGATCTGGGGTTCGTTGTTACTAACGAACCGAGTGAGGTCTGGCTTGGAGCCCATTAGCCCTCTTCCATGGTGCCCCCAGGCCAGCTGAGTGTGGACAAGGGCTGCTACCGCCAGGGGGCCAAGGGGCTAAGTGGGAGCTAAGAGGATTAGAGGGTCCTCATGAGCACACAGCGTGATCAGCTCCCCCTCACCGCTGCCTCCCGGCTGTCTGGATGCCCTGCCTCGGGGCCTCCGGGTAGGAAGGAAGCAGAGTGGCAGAGGCCAAGGAAGAAGATGGAGGGAGAAGGAGGTGGGGACTCTAAGGGAGGAGGGATTCAGAGGAGCCAGGAAGACCTGCCTGCTGTACCCCACATAGGTTCATGCACAGGCACGTATATGTGCATGTGCACACATGCAGCGTACACAGCACACACGAGTGCGTACACGTACACACACATGCACACACCTGCACGCAAAGCACACACGTGGTGCACACATGAGCACACATGCCTATACACACATATGCACAAGCACATGAGTGCACACAAAAGCGCACACATGAACACATACATAGCACACAAGAGTGCATACATGTGAAGACATGCACACACAGGCATACTCATGAGTATACGCATGAGCAACACACATGACACAAGCACACAGAGCATGTGCACACAGAGACACACATGTGAGCACACATGCACACATGCATACTCACGTCCCCCCACCCCAGCTGGCCTGGTCACACCCTCCCACGCTCTCCCACCATCTCCCACCGTCTCTCACACACAGTCTGAGACCCAGGGCCTCACAGGTCTCCAGGCCATCACTGCATCTCCTTCGTCTCACATCAGTCGCGCGCTCAGCCCTGTGACCTGCACAATGTCGCATAGCTAGAAAAGGCCGGAGCCAGGATTTGAACTCATTTTGGAGGGTGCGCCTGTGTGGGGGCGGGGCAGGCGGGAGACAGAGTAGTGGAAGGTGAATCCAGGAGCCCCCAGAGGGCCACACAGCAGGGAGAGGGAGGATGGGCGACGCTGGCAGAAAGCCACACGGCACACCATACAGGGAGCGAGTATCCAGACACATCCCCACCAGGTGGCATCACCCCCTGTCCCCGTCCCACCCAATGTCCCCTCTGGTCGTCTCTCCTTTCAGCTCCCTGGACCCATCCCTTGAGGCCCAGGCAGGGCGTCTGGCCAAAGGCCTGGTGCCCCTGGAAAAGAACCCAGAAGGCTCCTGACCAGCCTGACTCAGTGCCTGGTGCCCACGGGCGGGATAGAGGCGGATGAAAGGAGCTGGCATCTGTGGAGGGGCAGCTGCTGGGAGCCTGGCTCCATGCCGGCCTCATTCATCTCATTACCTTTTTAAGTGAAAGGTCAAGGGGCTTGTGGGGTTCACGGGGCGAGGGTGGGAGAGGGCTGGCCTTGACCTCAGGCGTCTGTCTCCACAAAGCCATGGACCTGGTTTGGAAGGCATAGAGCCTGGAGTGGCCCTGGCACAGCTGCCAACAGCAGCCCCCACCTACACGCTGCCCCAGGTTGACCCTGCTGAGGCCCGAGGCGATGAGAAGGTGACAGGCAGGAGCAGCCAGGGTAAGGGGCTTTGGGCTGATGCCCCATGCGCGACCACAGGTCCTGGAGCCCCCAAATATCCTGGTGACGCCAGGCCTTAGCTGGGGGCGGGGGGCACAGTGTGGTTCTTAGATCTCCCCCGGGAGGCAGCTCCAGGGCAGGCTGGGAGGGCCTCCTCTGAAGCTCCCTGGAGCCGCCCCTGCAGCCCGCCAGGGGCCCGCCAGCCCTGCAGCTGGAGATGTATGGCTGAGGTGAGCATCCAGCCTGCGGGCGGGGCGCATAAATCAAAGCTGAAGGCCTAAGCTGCAGCCTGGCCTCGGGCTGGCCCTCCTGTGCTGCCCTCAAGGCTTCCTCGCCCGCCTGCCCCAGCCAGGCCCCGGCAGGCCCCGGAGCTTTCTGCCTACACTCTCCCTCCCTGTGGGGAGTCTCGGGTTTACCCAACAGTGGGGCTGGCGGTTAAGTGCTGGGCTCTGGAAGCTGCCTCTCCAGGTCCAAGTGCCAGCTCTGCCTTACCTGGTCGTGGGGGCCTGGGCAAAGGCAGAGGTCTGTGTCTCCATCTGTAAAACGGGATAACGGTCGTACCTGCACATGGGCCCTTGTGAGGGCTCAATGGGTTTGCTAAGGTGCATAGAACAGGGCCTGGGGGGTCAGCTGCTCTTACCTGAGGCCCCAGAGCAGTGCACAGGGACATGAGCCTGGCTTGGCCTGTGCCCCGGGGTTTGTGCCGCCTGGTGTCTGTCTGAGCGTCTGGGGGAAGGGTCAGGGTGGCTCCTTCCCCAGAGGCTGCTCAGTGGGCTCAAGGGGGGCCAAGGCAGGACCAGCTAGGGGGCTGCAGTGATGTGCTCCCAGCTGCAGCCCCTGCAGGCACATGGACAGAGCATGGAACCAGCCCCCATCCCTCCCTCTGTGTCCCCATGTGGCTCTTCCTCCTCCGGGTGGGGTGGGGTGGGAGCCGAGGAGACCTGGGCCCCAGGTGAGCACCCAGGTGAGAGCCAAGCCCCGCCCCAGGAGAGGTTCCTGAGACAGGCTGGGGCCCTGGGCCCTATCTCCTAGCAACATGGCCTCAGGCACCCTGCCTGTTTGCCTTAGGGACCCCAGGGAGCCCGGCTCAACCACCACCCCCACGAGGGGGCGTCTGGCTGCAAGCCCTGCTGGGGTGGGACAGAGAGGTGAGGGCAAAAGGTGAGGGGAATGGGGACTCCCTTTGCCCCAACCCAGGGCCAAGCTGCTGCAGAGTGGCCTGGGGGATGGGCTCTCCACTTCCCTGCCCCCAGCTCTCTGTGTCTGTCTCCTGTCTCTGTTTCCCTCCCTTGTCTCCATCTCTCTTTTCCTGCACTCTCTCTCTGCCTTTTGGGAGCTGTCTCCCTTCTCTCTCTATCTCCATCATTCTGCCTCTGTGTCTCTCTCTCCTTCCATCTCTCAGTTCTCCCTCAGGATTCTATTTCTCTTTCTCTGTATCTCTCTTTCTATCCCGTGCATTTTCTCTCATGTCTCTTTCAAATGTCTCTCCTCCATTTCTCTCACTTCCATGCCCCCCACCTCGTCTCCCCTCAGATTTCTTTGTCTGTCTCTCTCTGTGCACCCCTGGCACTCTCTCCAGCCCCCCACCCTTGGGGTCTCTCCACTGTCAGATCTGTTTCTTCCCCTGAAGTCTCTCCCCCGACCAAGGGGTGTTGTGGGTGGGCCTGGGTGCCTGCTCCCTATCCTTGGCGGGGGGTGGGGTGGGGGGGTGGTAGTCACACCATGGGACGTTTAGTGGGATGTGCAGGGAGGTCAGTCTGAGCAGGGAGGCCAGAATTCACCTCATGACCTCGAGCTGGCCTCTGCCTCTCTCGGGTCTCGGTGTCCCCATCTGTTAAGTTGGTGTAACGGCCGTGGCAGGAGGAGCTAGGTGCCCTCCAGGCTGCTGTTGGTCACAGACTGTGATAGAAATTGACAGAATTTCAAGCCAAGGTGGTGTGGGGCATCTTCTGGAGAAAGGACTGCACAGGTATCTGGGCCTCTGCCCTCGCCCTCCCTGCTGGCAGGCCTCTGGCTGGCATGTCCTCTTCCCATGAATGGTCTTGGCAGCAGGAGTCAGAGAGGCCTTGGCGCCCATGGGCGGCTTTGGCTGCATCATGGCGCCCTCTGGTGGTCACAGGTAGACACTGCAGCCACACTTCGCTGCGCCCGCTGGTCCCTGGTGTGGACTCCAGGGCCTTGATCTCTATTGAGCCCTGGGTATGTGCCAGACACTTTTCCAACTGCCTCTGTGCACGATCTCATTTTATTCTCACCCTGCCCTACTATTATCTCCATCTTACATTTGAGAAAGTTGAGACCAGGGTTTCAAACCCAGGTAGTCTGACTCCAGACTTGACCAGCATCCCTGGGATTCTGCCTCTCAACCACCTGCAGCAGAGGCCCACAAGTCCATCAATGGTGACTCACTCTTTGGGGCTACTGATTTGTCTAACGAATATTTATTTCCACCCACTATGGGCAATACCCTGCAGGAAACATCAGAGCAAAGGAGCCCATAGAATCCACCTAGCCTGACTGTACCATTTACAGATGGGGAAACTGAGGCTCAGAGAAGGAGAGTGACCATCCCAAGGTCACACCATCTGAGTATGTGGGTGTGTGGGAGAGTGACCTTCCATGCTCAGCTCAGTGCGGCGGCTCCAGGTCACCGTGCAGGCTGAGGCAGTGTTGGGACAGGGAGAAGGGACAGCGCAGCCTTCCACGGTGAGTGAGGCTACAGCGGGTAGGGGCTGGGGGCACTGCAGAGCAAGTGGCAGATCCTGGTATCCTGCACATTTGCAATTCCAGAATTCCAGGAGGGAACAACTGGAACAAAGGCACGGTTCCAGGAAGGAGGTGTCTGAGCGTGATGGTGGGCGTGGCTGGGGCAGCAGATGTGTCTGTGCCTGTGTGTCCCCGTGTCGGGGCGGCCTGCAGGTCAGGCCTGCTGGAGGCGGGGAAGGGCTGAGAGGGGTGGCAGACATCGGAGGAAGCCCTGAATGCCGGGCCTAGGAGCCTGGACCATGTGATGCCAGCAGCTGGAGCAGGGGCACAACCTCCAGCCGTCCTGTCGCTCCTCCTGCCGCTTTCCCGAGCACCTGCTCTGTGCCAGGCACGCAGGGAACAGGACAGCCCAGCTGCTGTCCTCATGGAGCCTGCAGTCCAGCATGAAAACACAACAGATCCCCTTAGAAAGAGGCCTCTCCCATCTACTCTCTGGTGACAGAGGTCACCAGGGGGGCAGAGGAGATGCAGAGGGTGGGGGTCTTGACTGGGAGTTCTGTGGGGTGAGGGAAATGTTCTAGAGCTTAACGGGGTGGAAGTTACACAGAGGACACAGAGGGAGAAGGGCATCGAGCTGTTCACTCAAAATCAGTGCACTTTATGCAAATTTTAGAAGAAGAAACAAAAGTAGGAAGGTTGGAAGGGCCAGTAGCTGTGGCCTCTCCTGGAGGGAGAGGACCCGGACAGATAGAAGCTGGAGGAGAATTCTATGGAGGAGTTGCTGATGGGAGTGGATGCTGGGACCCGGCTCTGGGCAGGGGATCTGAGGAGGCCCAGGGGATGGAGCCTCAAGGATTTGGGGAGGCTTGGGGATCCCTGGGCATCCTATCCTGTCTCTGGCAGAACCTGCCCCCCACCTCAGAAGTCAGAAGCAGCAGGAAGCCCACTGAAAGCATGGATCTCGGACACTTAAATCTACAGGTGTCCAGATCGCCCATCTACTGCTCTGCTGGGGGCAGGGGAAGGGAGCCCCCATACTCGTGTTCACAGGTTCCCCAGGTGACCCTGACTTTGTCAGCCTGCAGACCAGCATCAGGAAATCATAGCCCGAGGTTCTTTCCAACCCTTGGCTTCTGTGCTTCCAGATCCTGAGATTTTCTGAGTTTGAAACGTCCTTTTAGCTTGCTGCTCATCCCTCCTTTGACAGGGGAGAAGCCAAGTCCCAGAGAGGGGAAGTCGCTTGCCCTGGCCTCACAGCCAGCTTGCAGCCAGAGCTGTAACTGGAACCTAGCACGTCTGGGCTGCTGGGGCCGGCTTCCCAGCCCCTAGAGGCCGACTTGGTCATGCGGCAGGAATTCCCAGCTGTCAGGGGCCTTGGGAGAGATGGGTGGGGCCTGCGGGCGGGTGCAGGGAGCCTGGTGGCTGTGGGTGGGCCCTACCCACCCTGCAGGTGCCCCAGGTCTCCTGATCAGCTGCTCAGAGGTCCTGCTCACCTCCTGCCCCTGCAGCCCAGAACGTAGCCCCTGGGAGGCCCTCCTGGCCACCAGGGGAGGGGGCAGAACCCTGGCTCTGGCCCTAGCTGTGGGAGGCTTTGCCAAGCTCTGTCACATGGGAATGCCACCCCCAAACCCCTGCCCACAGGGCCTCATTAGGATGCGAGAGGTGCAGGTGGGCTGAGCCGTCAAGGTCACCGGTCACCAGAGAACAGAGCCAGGGTGACAGCGCCCCCTGCCAGCCCAGGCACCTCCCCCACTGACCCCAGTTGGCCTTGGCCCTCTGCCCAAGGCAGTTGCCTGCACCAGGCCTCACCTCTCCCTGGAGCCTTCCCTCCCTTTTTTCTCCTCCCTCCCTTCTCTACCCTCCCAATTCCTTCCCCTATGGGGGCTCCTGCCTGGCCCACTCCCTTCCATCCTGACCCCTTTGGAGACAAGCAGATCTGATTTGAACCCCAATTCCTGCTCCCCTCACACCCTCCACCTGCCCCCTGCAGCTCACGAGCTCTATGACCTTAGACAAGTTGCTAAACCTCGCTGAGTCTCTATTTACTTATCTGCAAAATGGGGGTAACAGATCCTATCTCATGAATGGCTTGTGAGGATCTTTAAACCATCTAACGTGGCTTGGACACTCTGTGCCAGGCACTGTGTGTGGTTTACACAAGCATCTTCTTTAACTGCCAAAGGCAGCTACTATCATCATCCCTCTTTTATAGATAAGGAAACTGAGGCTCACAGAGAGGGCACAGCTGGTTCCTGGTCGCCCAGCTGCAAGTGCAGAGCTGAGCTTTTGGGCTGTAGGATCTGTGTTCTTTGCCAGGCACTAGGGCATTGGGTCACATGCGGTACAGCACAGAAATTAGGACCCTGGCTTTGGGAATCAGGCCTCAGGCCTCAGTCTCCTCATCTGTAGAACGAGGAAAGTGGTACCCATCCCTGGGGGGTGGTGATGAGTAAAAGGTGCAGAGCCTGAGCCTGAATCCCGCTCCCGCAGTCTCCTGCCCCCCGCCCCCCCGAAAGTGAGAAGGACTCTGGCGCTGCTTCCCTTGAGGTGGAGCATGACTCTGCTTTATGGAGACAGTTACACACACAGCAAATATTGGTGAATTTAACCCCAAATTGGTGAATTTCTTCTGCAATCACTATTACAAATCCCGAGATCTCTGCTCAAGGGCTGAAATGGGTGCACACAGCATTTTAAGTCCCCACCCAAGGCCCTGAACTTACTCCTCCCGAGTAATGCATAGTAACACCATCGACAGGTGAAGAAAGAGCAGCTCAGAGTGGGGCCCGGGCTTGCCCTGAACCACACAGCCCGGGTGGCAGAGGTCCTGTCCCTCCTCACCCCACAGGGCTCTCCCTCCTCACAGGGCCTGGGGCCTGGAGGGCGGGGGAGGCTGGCTCTCCCCCCACAGCAGACGCCTCATTAGCATCCGAAGAGCACCCACCCAGGTTGTCAAGACGCAGTTGGGGAGATTCTAATTCACCCTGATTGACCCTGCAGGGAATCTTCCAAACTCCTGGGTTTTTACAGCTTCTTGGAGTTTTATTTTGGCGTTAGAAAAATAGCGCATTTATGTCAAACACGCGGGGTTATAAATCGATGCCGCTCTGATTTACTAAGTGCGAAAAGGCCAGCGTGCTGAGTGAGTAGCCAGGGCCACAGCTCTCCCCACGTGGTCAGGCCTTGGGCCTGGACGTTCCCCAACAACCCATCTTAGAGATGAGGCAGCCAAGGTTCAGAGAGGGCGGTGGCCACCACAGCGGCTGGCCGTTATTGACCACTGACTGTGCGTTGAGCTCTGTGTTAAGCACTCCACGGGCATTAAGAAAAATTGCCCAAGGCCCAGACACTAGTAATTACCTGATTTAAAGGCCAGCTTGGCCAGGAACAAGAAGTTCAGGGCAGAGCCGATGAGGCTAGTTTGAGTTTCCTGTGGGACATCCAGGAGGGAGAGCTCGGCTCTGATTCTTATCAGCTGTTTCACCCAGAGCAACTCAGTTAACCTCTCTGTGCTCCAGTACCCCATCTGCAAAGTGAGCATAAAAATAGTACCTCCCTCACGGGTTGTTGTGTCTGGATTAAATGAGTTCCACGGGTGGGGTTCACTGACATGTAGGAGGCCACCGGACACCTGGGCGTGGAGCCTGGTGACGGTGAGGCTGGGAGCACCAGTCCCTAGGAAGAAGTGCAGCGTGAACAAGAAGGGCAGCAGGGTTCCTTTCCCGAATGGGGTGGCAGAAGGGCCTGTGAGAGGGGCGAGGAACAGGGACCCACCAGGGTGTGGTTCATGGAGGCCCAGAGCTGAGCTGGTGCAGACAGGAGAGTGGGGAACAGGGCGCCGGGTTGCCAGCCGCTCGGTTGGGGTAAAACAACCAGACGTGGCAGTGATGTCATGAGTGAGTCAGTAGGACCAGTTTGGGTGGAAGGAGTGGGCTGAGGAGGCAGAGATTGGGCATAAAGGTTATGCTTGAAGAAATGCCACCAGGGAGGGGAGAAGAAAGATGAGGCCCCATGGGAGACACGTGTGGGGCTAAGGGAGGGGTTTTAAAAACTAACAGTATAAATATCGAATCATTATGTTGTACACCTGAAATGAATATAACGTTACATGTCAATTATACCTCAATAAAAAAAGTTGTTAACGAGAAGTGAGCAAGTTTGCTGATGGAGGGGAAGGAGAAGGTGAAGCAGAGAGGAGAGACGAGGCAGGAGAGGGAGGAGCCCAGGGCTCAGGGACATCTGGTCCTCAGAGGAGAGCCGCTGGTCTGTCCCAGGCATGAGCCTTTGGAGGATGGGGTGGGAGTGCACCTCTGTGGGAACCCACCCCCAGAACGTTCTAACCCTCTCCTCTGCAGAGTGTTTGTTTGTTCAGGATGAGGCTCAGCCCCCTGATGTGGCTTGTGGAGCTGGTGGGCCTGGCTGCCCCCTACTCCCCACCCCACCACACACGCACTCCAGGGCCTTTGCACACATGGGTTCCCCTGCCTAGGACGCCCACCCCTCATCCTTTTCCTTCAAGCCTCAACTCAGGAGTCACCTCCCCCCAGGAGGGGGCTGACTGGTTAGGGGGCTTCATGAGCATGGCCCCCCCACCCTGAAGGAATCGCACACACCCTCGTCTGTCTCCCACCCAGGGCAAGGTCTATGCAGCCAGGTCACCTCTGCCCCAACCGAGCAGGTGGGAAACGGTGTTGGGTGACTACAGTGGTGGGGGAGGTGGCCAGAAGCTCCCCAGAGACATGGTACGGTGAGGAGAGTGTGGATTCTGGGGCCAAAGTGCTGGAACTAAGAGCTGTGTGGCTCTGGCAAGTTCTTTAACTCTCCCGTGCCTTCCTCCTTCCTCTGTCACTCAGAGGATAATGATACGTCATAGGAGTGCAAAGGGCTCACAGCCGTGTCTTCTTCTCAATTGTGATTACTG